>NC_090030.1:26849210-26991710 GCF_037176765.1 Anolis sagrei | reverse complement strand
GGCCCAAGCTACCTATCCGAACATATCTCTGCCTACGAACCCACCAGGACTCTAAGATCTTCTGGGGAGGCCCTGCTCTCGATCCCGCCTGCATCACAAGCACGGCTGGCGGGGACGAGGGACAGGGCCTTCTCTGTGGTGGCCCCTCGGCTGTGGAGCGCCCTTCACATGGACATTAGATCAGCTCCTACGTTAATGGTGTTTCGAAGAAAACTAAAAACCTGGCTGTTTGAACAGGCATTTGGAGAAACAGTGCAATGAATACGATGAATATAGGAACGGAATTATGGACGACGAAGTGGATCACGATTCTAGTTACGAGACGTTAATGTGTTGTTATTGATGTGTCATTACTTTGTATATTATGCTCTTAATGGTTTTTAAATTGTATATTGTTATGATTGTCTTTTTGCTCTTGTTGTGAACCGCGTTGAGTCGCCTACGGGCTGAGAAACTGCGGTATACAAGCAAAGTAAATAAATAAATAAATGTTGGATATGCAAAAATGTTGGATAATAAGGAGGGATTTAGGAAAAGCAAGATGGATGGATGGCATCCTTTTTTTTTTTTAATAATCTTTATTGGGTTTTACATCTTTATACATACATAGGGTAAACAAATGTAGGGTAAATGAAGGTAAGGTAGGGCAGGGTCGGGTTAAGGTATGGGAAGTAGGGTATAAGGACAGTGTAGGGGGAAGGTAGGGGAGGGTGTGATAGGGTGTTGGGGGGGGGGGGGAAGGAGTGGGGAAGAGGAGGGGGAGGGGGGGAGGGTTTGCTTCCCGTCAGTCTTCCAGGAATCTTCGTCTCCTGTTGTTTCTGTGCTTCGACGCCAGCATAGCCTTTTATAATTCCTTTCTTCATATGCAAGACAGGTTAATTTGCAAAGGGAGATCCTTGAGTTTGATAAAATCTTTAAAGCCTGACCAATTTGTGTGTTTGTTTGTTCCCTTTAATCTCTGAGAAAGACTGTCCATTTGGATTATGTCCAGTACTTTAATACACCATTCTTCTAGGCTTGGAATTTCTTTCAATTTCCATACTTTCGTGAGTAGAATTCTTGCTGCTGTACTGAGCAGAAAGATTATTTTTTCTTGATTTTCGTCTAATTTTATATTTGTGATTCCTAATAAATATGTTTCTGGTGTTTGGGGAAAATTGATTTTTATAATTTTTTGCATTGCCTTATGTATCTCCTTCCAATATTTTTTAACTAATTTACAGGACCACCATTGATGGAAAAAGGTTCCCTTTTCTTTCCCACATTTCCAACACAAGTTGGAGCCATTTTTGTTAAATTTTGATATTTTTTCGGGTGTAAAATACCAACGATAGAACATCTTAAACCAATTCTCCCGTAAATAGCTGGCTTCAGTATATTTTATTTTAGTTGTCCAAATCTTTTCCCATTGTTTTGTTAATATAGAATCATAGAATCATAGAATCAAAGAGTTGGAAGAGACCTCATGGGCCATCCAGTCCAACCCTATTCTGCCAAGAAGCAGGAATATTGCATTCAAATCACCCCTGACAAATGGCCATCCAGCCTCTGCTTAAAAGCTTCCAAAGAAGGAGCCTCCACCACACTCCGGGGCAGAGAGTTCCACTGCTGAACGGCTCTCACAGTCAGGAAGTTCTTCCTAATGTTCAGATGGAATCTCCTCTCTTGTAGTTTGAAGCCATTGTTCCGCGTCCTAGTCTCCAAGGAAGCAGAAAACAAGCTTGCTCCCTCCTCCCTGTGGCTTCCTCTCACATATTTATACACGGCTATCATATCTCCTCTCAGCCTTCTCTTCTTCAGGCTAAACATGCCCAGTTCCCTAAGCCGCTCCTCATAGGGCTTGTTCTCCAGACCCTTGATCATTTTAGTCGCCCTCCTCTGGACACATTCCAGCTTGTCAATATCTCTCTTGAATATGTTGTGTCCTATATCTTTAGCCCACTTCACCTGACAGTTTTTAATTTGTTCTTCTTCAGTGGCCCATGTGAGCAATTGCTGGTAGATAATTTTAATTAATTTCCTTTTCTTTTTCATTACTATTTCCCATAGCCCTTGGTCTTGGCTAAAACCACATTTATTATCTTCTTTGTATTCTTGGTGAATTTGATGGTAGTTTAACCATGATATTTTCCCACTTATCTGTTTTACTTCATCTAAAGATTTTAATATTAAACACCCGCCCTCATTTTTCTTTAATAGTTGTTGATAGGTTAGCCAATTCTTTTCTTCTAATTCCCTTTTATGTTTGGCTTCTGTTGGAGAGATCCATAACGGTGTTCTTGTGTATAACCTGGGTTGGATGGATGGCATCCTTGAAGTGACTGGATTGACCTTGAAGGAGCCGGGGGTGGTGACGGCTGACAGGGAGCTCCCGCAAACGAACATTACATTTTATATATATATAGATGAGGACCTTCACAAAATACTAAACCATCCATAAGAAAAGTCTGCCGTTTGAGATGCTTTCCCTTAAAATCCTAGGACCAGCTTCCTTGGAGGAGCCTTTTGCCGCCCTCCAAGGTCTTAACTCGCAAGCCATAACTTTCCTGCTCCTGCCGGGCCCCCTTGTAGCTTTCCCACAGAAGAAGGTTGGCGAGCCTTTAAAGAAATCCGCCTCCTTCTTTTATCCTCCCTTGACAGCGCTGGACCAGTTTGATGTCCAGTGGTCACTAAGGACGTCCCGGATGAATGACAAATCCTGCGGCAAGGCGAGCGGGAGCCGCATTTCGGGTGAGCGGCTCGCAAAAAATTATGACTAAGCAATGAGGAGGAGATTATGTGCAGTGGCATCAGCTGGAGGAGACCTCTCTGATTTACAGGAACTTCACGTATTATTTCCTTGAGAGGTTTTTTTTTTCCCTCCTTTTGGGGTGACAAAGAGCTTTACAAAATGCTCCTGGCATTCAAGGCAGCCTGTGGCTCAAACAGTCTTCCTATTGTCCCAAAGGCCGTGGCGAGCTGCTCTTATGGAAAACTTAGACCCAAATTCTAAGGAGGGGAAATAAATAAATGGCACAGATTTGGATCTGGGGAAGGCTTCCTTTTGGACTACAGCTCCCATGATCGGTGGCCAGGCTAATGGAGATTCCCCCCAGGCACTTCCAAGCCATTAAATGCTAATCAAGGTGGTCAGTTGAAACATTCATACCTAGCTCCAGCTCCAGTTGAAACATTCATACCTAGCTCCTTTGTCCCACCCTGGTCTTTCCTTCCTTTTGGACTACAGCTCCCATGATCGGTGGCCAGGCCAATGGAGATTCCCCCCAGGCACTTCCAAGTCATTAAATGCTAATCAAGGTGGTCAGTTGAAACATTCATACCTAGCTCCAGCTCCAGTTGAAACATTCATACCTAGCTCCTTTGTCCCAACCTGGTCTTTCCTTCCTTTTGGACTACAGCTCCCATGATCGGTGGCCAGGCTAATGGAGATTCCCCCCAGGCACTTCCAAGCCATTAAATGCTAATCAAGATGGTCAGTTGAAACATTCATACCTAGCTCCAGCTCCAGTTGAAACATTCATACCTAGCTCCTTTGTCCCACCCTGGTCTTTCCTTCCTTTTGGACTACAGCTCCCATGATCGGTGGCCAGGCCAATGGAGATTCCCCCCAGGCACTTCCAAGCCATTAAATGCTAATCAAGGTGGTCAGTTGAAACATTCATACCTAGCTCCTAGCTCCAGTTGAAACATTCATACCTAGCTCCTAGCTCCAGTTGAAACATTCATACCTAGCTCCATCCACATTTTGTAGTCCTTTGTTCCACCCTGGTCTTTCCACAGATATATAAACCCATTTTCCTACTTCCAACAGACCTCACTACCTCTGAGGATGCTTGCCACTGATGCAGGCGAAACGTCAGGAGAAAATGCCTCTAGAACATGGCCATATAGCCCAGAAAAAACTACAACAACCCCGAGACTAAACCTTTTCCTGCTCTTTGTATATAGAATCATAGAGTTGGAAGAGACCTTGTAGGCCATCCAATCCAACCCCCTGCCAAGAAGCAGCAAAATCACATTCAAAGCACCCCTGACAGATGGCCATCCAGCCTCTGCTTAAAAGCCTCCAATGAAGGAACCTCCACCACACTCTGGGGCAGAGAGTTCCACTGCTGAACAGCTCTCACAGTCAGGAAGTTCTTCCTAATGTTCAAGTGGAATCTCCTTTCCTGTGGTTTGAAGCCATTGGAAGAGACCTCGTGGGCCATCCAGTCCAACCCCACTGCCAAGAAGCAGGAAAATCATATTCAAAGTACCCCCGACAGATGGCCATCCAGCCTCTGCTTAAAAGCCTCCAATGAAGGAGCCTCCACCACACTCCAGGGCAGAGAGTTCCACTGGTGAACCGCTCTCACAGTAGGAAGTTCCTCCTAATGTTCAGGTGGAATCTCTTTTCCTGTGATTTGAAGTCATTGGAAGAGACCTCGTGGGCCATCCAGTCCAATGTTTCCGAGATGACTTCCGCTAGTTCCTTCAATACCTTTGGATGTAGTTGATCTGGCCCCGAGGACTTGAACTCATTTAGAGCGGATTACTTCTTTCCCTATTTGGGGTTAAAGGTAAAAGGTAACGGTAGTCCCCTGACATTAAGTCCAGTCATGTCTGACTCTGGGGTGTGGTGCTCATCTCCATTTCTAAGCCGAAGAGCCAGCGTTGTCCGTAGACACCTCCAAGGTCATGTGGCCGGCATGACTGCATGGAGCGCCGTTACCTTCCCGCCGGAGCGGTACCTATTGATCTACTCACATTTGCATGTTTTCGAACTGCTAGGTTGGCAGAAGCTAGGGCTGACAGCGGAAGCTCACGCCGCTCCCCGGAATCGAACCTGCGACCTTTTGATCAGCAAGCTCAGCAGCTCAGTGCTTTAACCCACTGTGCCACCGGGGGCCTGGTTTACCCTATTCCTTTGGGGTTAGATTTACCTTATTCCTTCATCCATTCCATGTTGCTGAGGTTGAAGATGGTTTTCTTTTTGTGAGAAGACTGAGGCAAAGAAGGTATTAAGTAGTTCTGCCTTTCCCTACCCCCTGTCAGCATTGCCCCATCTTCTCTTTGAAGAGGCCCTATCGCCTCCTTGTTCTTCCTTTTCCTACTGACATAAGAAAAGAAGCCCTTTTAAATTGTTTTTAATCTCTCTGGCACGCCTGAGCTCATTTTGTGCTTTAGCCTTGCGAACCTTTTCCCTACAGGAGTTGGCTATTTGTTTGAATTCTTCTTTGGTGATTTCTCCCTTTTTCCACTTCTTGTGCATGTCTCTTTTGAGTCTTAGCACAGTTAGAAGTTCTTTGGACATCCATTCTGGCATCTTTGCACTTGTTCTATTTTTTCTCTTCGTTGGCACAGTTTGCAATTGCGCCTTGAGTGTTTCACTCTTGAAAAACTCCCATCCATCCATAACTCCCTTGTCTTTTAGTATCTTTTGGGTCTGAGTCCACACTGCCATGTATTTCAGTTCAAAGCAGATAATGTGGGATTTTATTCAGCAGTGTGGAAGGGGCCTCAGGTAAATACAAATCATGTCTATTTGTCTTCATTAACAATTTATACCAGCTTGACCACACTTTGTGGTCATTTGTCCAAAAAAAAAACTCCCAATATTTTTCTGTGAAATATTGTAATGTTTGGAAAATGAGCCAAAGTCATTTTCTGCAGAGATTTTTACCTGGCCTGGTAACACTTTCTCCCATTTTCACAATGTCTTGTGTTTTGCGTTGGAGATTTGACCAGGTTTCTGCTCACCCTCCCATTCTGTCTGTTTACCCAACAGAAGCCCAAAGTTGAACGGCAATCTCTCTTAACCCTCCGGCAGAAATAATGTGACTCTGAGCGACAGTGACTTGCCTGGCTAAGTAAGACCATTCCGGTATTATGCAGGGAGGGGGGAAAAAGACCAGTATTATAGCAATTTCCCTGCCTTGCATCCTTTTGTACTGGTGTGGCTTGGAAAAGGGGACCGTAATGCTCCTGCTGCGATTTGCCATAAATGCTGCTCTCAATTGCATGTTCGGAAAAGCACTGAAATATTTTGCCGGCTACCGAAAATTGTTGAGAGATGTGTTGGCCTGAAAGGGAAATGCACAAAATTGCTGCCGCAATTGCTGCCATTTTTGATCTCAACTTGTTTGGAGTGTCAGCTGTGGGAGAGGGCAGGGGCAAACTTTTAAAAGTTTCATTTTCGGATTAAACTCCCAACCTCTCCTAACCAGCATGCCTGGGAACTATGTACTGGATTACACTTCCCATCATCCCCAAGTAACAGAACTTGGAATTGTTTGCTTTGTGTGAGGTGGACTACAGATCCCAGAATCCACTCCAGTAAAGCCAGTAGCCAAGGATATACCTGGTGTTGTTGCAGTGAAGTTTGGAAAAGTTACCTTGGAAAATATTACAGTTCCCATCATCCCCAGGCAACAAAACTTGGAATAGTTTGTTTTGTGTGAGGTGGACTATAGGTCCCAGAATCCACTCCAATAAAGCCAGTAGCCAAGGATACATCTGATGTTATTGCATTAACGTTCGGAAAAGTTACTTTTTTGATAACTGGATTACACTTCCCATCATCCCCAGGCAACAAAACTTGGAATCATTTGTTTTGTGTTAGGTGGACTATAAATCCCAGAATCCACTCCAGTAAACCCAGTAGCCGAGAGTATATCTGATGTTGCTGCATTAAAGTTTGGAAAAGTTACCTTTTTGATACCTGGATTACACTTCCCATCATCCCCAGCCAACAGAACTTGGAATAATTTGTTTTGTGTGAAGTGGACTATAGGTCCCAGAATCCACTCCAGTAAAGCCAGTAGCCAAGGATATACCTGGTGTTGTTGCTGTGAAGTTTGGAAAAGTTACCTTGGAAAAGATTACACTTCCCATCATCCCCAGGCAACAAAACTTGGAATCATTTGTTTTATGTGAGGTAGACTATAGGTCCCAAAATCCACTCTAGTAAAGCCGGTAGCCAAGGATATACCTGGCATTGTTGTTGCAGTGAAGTTTGGAAAAGTTACCTTTTTGATAACTGGATTACACTTCCCATTATCCTCAGGCAACAAAACTTGGAATCATTTGTTTTGTGTGAGGTGGACTATAAGTCCCAGAATCCACTCTAGTAAAGCCGGTAGCCAAGGATATACCTGGCGTTGCTGTTGCAGTGAAGTTTGGAAAACTGGATTACAATTCCCATCACCCCAGGCAACGTGAATAGGAGTGCATTAAGTCTTTAGTGTTAGCGTAAAACCAAGAGTCTATCTATTTTGTAGAACGAAAGCAATTTTACATTACTTTTACTTTTACACGACTAAAATGATCAAGGATCTGGAGAACAAGCCCTATGAGGAGCGGCTTAAGGAGCTGGGCATGTTTAGCCTGAAGAAGAGAAGGCTGAGAGGAGACATGATAGCCATGTATAAATATGTGAGAGGAAGCCACAGGGAGGAGGGAGCAAGCTTGTTTTCTGCTTCCTTGGAGACTAGGACGCGGAACAATGGCTTCAAACTACAAGAAAGGAGATTCCATCTGAACATGAGGAAGAACTTCCTGACTGTGAGAGCCGTTCAGCAGTGGAACTCTCTGCCCCGGAGTGTGGTGGAGGCTCCTTCTTTGGAAGCTTTTAAACAGAGGCTGGGTGGCCATCTGTCAGGGGTGCTTTGAATGCAATATTCCTGCTTCTTGGAAGAACGGGGTTGGACTGGATGGCTCATGAGGTCTCTTCCAACTCTTTGATTCTATGATTCTACTGCCAATGCTCAATGTGATGCAATATTGGGATTTGTAGTTTGGTGAGGCACTATTACATTCATGGGCAAACTTCAGTCCTTCACAGGTTTTGGACTTCAACTCCCACGATTCCTAACATCTGGTAGGATATTAGGAACTGTGGGAGTTGAAGTCCAAAACATCTGGAGGGCAGAAGTTTGCCCATGCCTGTACTACAATTCTGTGGGAGAAGGCTAGCATCTTTGTAGAACTACAACTCCCAGGTTTCTATAGCATAGAACCATAGCACGGAGCTGAATCATAGAATCATAGAATCAAAGAGTTGGAAGAGACCTCATGGGCCATCCAGTCCAACCCCATTCTGCCAAGAAGCAGGAATATTGGAATCATTAGTTTTGTGTGACAGATGGCCATCCAGCCCCTGTTTAAAAGCTTCCAAAGAAGGAGCCTCCACCACACTCCGGGGCAGAGAGTTCCACTGCTGAACGGCTCTCACAGTCAGGAAGTTCTTCCTCATGTTCAGATGGAATCTCCTCTCTTGTAGTTTGAAGCCATTGTTCCATTGCATCCTAGTCTCCAAGGAAGCAGAAAACAACCTTGCTCCCTCCTCCCCATGGCTTCCTCTCACATATTTATACATGGCTATCATATCTCTTCTCGGCCTTCTCTTCTTCAGGCTAAACATGCCCAGCTCCTTAAGCCGCTCCTCATAGGGTTTGTTCTCCAGACCCTTGATCATTTTAGTCGCTCTTCTCTGGACACATTCCAGCTTCTCAATATCTCTCTTGAATTGTGGTGCTGACGCATTTTGCATCTGTGTGTGCTTGTGTTCCTGTGTACTTCCCCATCCTCCAAAGTCAGTTACATGCGCAGTTGACGTCTTTTTGGAAGTAGGACTTGGACTGGATGCACCAAGCATGGGTAGTTTGAAGCCATTGTTCCATTGCGTCCTAGTCTCCAAGGAAGCAGAAAACAAGCTTGCTCCCTCCTCCCTGAAGTATTGCCAAACTGCATTAATTCTACAGTGTGGACACACTCCGAAAGAAATGTCAGTGGGATGAATTGTGGCTGAAATGTCAACGTAGAGGAGAGAGGCAGAGGTCAGCTTTTGTTTGGAAGGAAGAGCCCAATCTAAGCTTATTTCCTTTCTGTCGGCTGTGCAAGATCCAAATGCACCTAATGGAAGAGGAGGGTGTCACGCTGGGCAGCAAAAGGTCATATTGACATGGACCGTGTGGCATTTCCTTGCTTCCTTGATAAGATAAACCCCAGAGGAAGCCCTCGGTTCCAGGTGAGTGCAAGGCAGAGGAAGACGCAAGGGGAAAAAAAGATAAGAGTGTTTGGCCCAGGTGGGGATGGCATCCGGCACTTTATATCCAACCTGTCAAAGGTGAGGAGCCCGAGGTGGCGTTTCAATTTGGGAAGCACATTATCTCTCAAGCCTAGCCCTGAAAGTTTTGTATTATTGTTTCTGCAAAACACAGCCGAGCCTGGAGGAGTCTCTTTTGGGGGAGCATAACACCAAGTCTTGTTCAAGGATAGATTTACAATTTCAACAAAGTGGGAGAAAGAGAGCACAAATATCTATAACTAGCTTTAGTAGCCAAAAATACTGAGTTAGTAGTTCTGTAATGGTATTTATAAGAAATTGTCATTGTTTGGTCTCCTTTTTACGAATGGCCCCATTAGAAAATGCATTATTATTATTATTATCTTTATTTATACCCCACAAAATCTCCTGAAGGACTCGTTGCGGCTCACAAAGGCCAAGGCCGCCAACAACAACAAAATACAAATACCACAGTAAAACTCATAAGCAAATAATAAATATCAAGCAAAACAATAAAACACTAAAAACAATGACATCATGACACATTTAAGGGTGTGGGAGAACCCATATGGATGTGGGTGAACTACAACTCCCAACCTCGTGGGAAAATTTGCCCCAATTCATGCCAGTATTCGAAGTTGGTCATATTGGGTATGTGAGCCAAGTTTGGTCCTTATCCATCATGAGTTGGGTTCTCATTGCTCTCTGGATGTGGGTGAACTACAACTCCCAACCTCAGGGGTCAATTCATCCCAGTATTCAAAGCTGGTCATGTTAGGTATGTGTGCCAAGTTTGGTCCAGATCCATCATGAGTTGGATTCACATTGCTCTCTGGACATGGGTGAACTACAACTACCAACCTCAGGGGTCAATTCATCCCAGTATTCAAAGTTGGTCATGTTGGGTATGTGAGCCAAGTTTGGTCCAGATTCATCATGAGTTGAGTTCACGTTGCTCTCTGCTACTCTAAACATCAGGGCTCAATTCGCCCCAATTCGCACCAGTATTCAAAGTTGGTCATATTGTGTATGTGTGCCAAGTTTGGTCCATATCCATCATGAGTTGGATTCACATTGCTCTCTGGACGTGAATGAACTACAACTCCCAACCTCAGGGGTCAATTCATCCCAGTATTCAAAGTTGGTCATGTTGGGTATGTGAGCCAAGTTTGGTCCATATCCATCATGAGTTGGATTCACATTGCTCCCTGGATGTGGGTGAACTACAACTACCAACCTCAGGGGTCAATTCGCCCCAGTATATAAGTTGGTTATGTTGGGTATGTGTGCCAAGTTTGGTCCAGATTCATCATGAGTTGGATTCACATTGCTCTCTGGACGTGGGTGAACTACAACTACCAACCTCAGAGGTCAATTCATCCCAGTATTCAAAGTTGGTCATATTGGGTATGTGAGCCAAGTTTGGTCCATATCCATCATGAGTTGGATTCACATTGCTCTCTGGACATGGGTGAACTACAACTACCAACCTCAGGGGTCAATTCATCCCAGTATTCAAAGTTGGTCATGTTGGGTATATGAGCCAAGTTTGGTCCATATCCATCATGAGTTGAGTTCACATTGCTCTCTGGATGTGGGTGAACTACAACTACCAACCTCAGGAGTCAATTCATCCCAGTCTTCAAAGTTGGTCATGTTGGGTATATGAGCCAAGTTTGGTCCATATCCATCATGAGTTGAGTTCACATTGCTCTCTGGATGTGGGTGAACTACAACTACCAACCTCAGGGGTCAATTCGCACCAGTATTCAAAGTTGGTCATATTGTGTATGTGTGCCAAGTTTGGTCCATATCCATCATGAGTTGGATTCACATTGCTCTCTGGGTGGGGGTGAACTACAAACCTCAGAGGTCAATTCATCCCAGTATTCAAAGTTGGTCATGTTGAGTATGCGAGCCAAGTTTGGTCCATAACCATCATGAATTGGATTCACATTGCTCTCTGGATGTGGATGAACTACAACTCCCAACCCCAGGGGTCAATTTGTCCCAGTATTCAAAGTTGGTCATGTTGATATGTGAGCCAAGTTTGGTCCATATCCATCATGAGTTGGGTTCACATTGCTCTCTGGATGTGGGTGAACTACAACTCCCAACCTCAGGGGTCAATTCATCCCAGTATTCAAAGTTGGTCATGTTGGGTATGTGAGCCAAGTTTGGTCCAGATCCATCATGAGTTGGGTTCACATTGCTCTCTGGATGTGGTGAACTACAACTCACAACCTCAGGGGTCAATTCATCCCAATATTCAAAGTTGGTCATGTTGGGTAGGTGAGGGTGGAAGGATGGAAGAGAAGGTGGAAGGAAAGAGAGAAGGAAGGAAGGAAGGATGGATGGATGGAAGAGAAGGATGGAAGGAGAATGATGGAAAGAAGGAAGGAGGGAGGGAGGAAAATGAGAAGGAAGGAACGGAGAGAGGAAGAGGAAAATGGAAGAAAGGAAGGGAAGGGAAGGAAAAGGAAAGAGAGAAGGAAAGAAAGCAAAAATGGAAGGATGGGGGGGGGAAGAGGGAGAGAGGGAAGGGAGGAAGGGAAAGATGGAAGGAGAATGAGGGAGGGAGGTAAAGAAGAATGAAAGAGAGAAGGGAGGAACTATAAAAGGAAAGAAAGGAAAGGAAGGAAGGAGAAACAGAAGGAAGGAACAGAGGAAGGAAGAGAAAAATGGAAGGAAGGAAAGGATAAAGGAAAGAAAGAAGGAAAGCCAAAAGGGCAGAAAAGAAAAAGAGGGAGAAAGGGAAGGGAGGAAGGTCAAAAGGGTGGAAGGGAAGGATGGAAGGAGAAAGAGGGAGGGAGGAAAAACAGAAGGAAGGAATGGAGGGATGAAGAGAAAAATGGAAGGAAGGAAGGAAGGAAAGGATAAAGGAAAGAGAGAAGGAAAGCCAAAAGGGAAGGAAAGAAGAAAAAAGAGGGAGAGAGGGAAGGGAGGAAGGACAAAGGGGTGGAAGGGAAGGATGGAAGGAGAAAGAGGGAGGGAGGAAGAGAAAAATGGAAGGAAGGAAAGGATAAAGGAAAGAGAGAAGGAAAGCCAAAAGGGAAGGAAAGAAGAAAAAAGTGGGAAAGAGGGATGGGAGGAAGGACGAAAAGGTGGAAGGGAAGGATGGAAGGAGAAAGAGGGAGGGAAGGAAGGAAGGAAGGAAGGAAGGAAGGAAGGAAGGAAAAAGAGAAGGAAGGAACAGAAGGAGGAAGAGAAAAAATGAAGGAAGGAAGGAAGGAAGGAAGGAAGGAAGGAAGGAAGGAAGGAGAAAGAGGGAGAGATGAAAGGAAGGAGGGATGAGAGGATGGAAGAGAAAGATGGAAGGAGAAAGAGGGAGGTAAGGTGGAATGAAAGAGAAGGAAGGAAAGACAAAGAAGGAAGGAAGGAAGGAAGGAAGGAAGGAAGGAAGGAAGGAGAAAGAGGGAGAGATGGAAGGAAGGAGGGATGAGAGGGTGGAAGAGAAAGATGGAAGGAGAAAGAGGGAGGTAAGATGGAATGAAAGAGAAGGAAGGAAAGACAAAGAAGGAAGGAAGGAAGGAAGGGAGGGAGGGAGGGAGGAAGGTGAAAGAGGGAGAAAGGGAAGGAAGGAGGGAGAAAGAAGGAGGGAGGGAAGGAAGAAGGAAAGAGAGGAGGAAGGAAAAACGAAAGGGTGGAAGGAAAGGAGAAAGAGAGGGAAGGAGGAAGGAAAGAGAGAAGAAAGAAAGAATAGGATGGTGAGAGAAAGAAGAGCCTGAGAAAAGAAACCAAGGGGCCACATTCGGCCCTGGGGCCTGGTTTTGCCCATACCTCATCTATACTGTAGAATTAACCCAGCTTGACCCCACTAACTGCTATGGCTCAATGCTAAGGAACTATGGACACTAGGCCTGGGTAACAACGCAAAAATTTGTTTCTAAAATCGATTTGTATTTGGGGGTTTTTTTTGTTTCGATATTTAAAATAATTACAAAATTTTCCCTTAAAAAAGTTCGGTATTTACGAAATTTCGTTAATATTTACAAAACATTTTGTAAAGATGGCGCCCTTTTTTTCCAATATTTTTTCAATATTTTTTTAATTTAATTATTAATTTAGTAGAATAGGGAGGAGAAATTATTATTAAGGAGGGAAGGCAGGCACTCACTCTGGCGGGCCCTCAAGCGCTGCCGCCGAGTCGGGCCCGGCTCCTCCGAAGCAATGCGAAATTGGGAGGAGGGCTCCCCAAAGGCCATCTAGCCCAGCCCTCCGCTAAGGAATTGGGAGAACGAAGCACAGCCCTCCGCTAAGGAATTGGGAGAACGAAGCACACCCACCGCAAAGGTGAGGAAGGAGGGACGGGCCGCCTTCCCGCTGAGGGTCGCTCGCCCTCTCGCTCGCCCTCTCGCTCGCCCTCTCGCTCGCTTGCTCAGCTGGCGCCTTCCCCGCCCTCTCCTCCTCCTCCTCCTCCTCTTTCAGGCTCTGCCTCTGACTGGCTAAGAGAGGAGAGAGAGGAGAGCTCCCAGCAAGCATCGCCAGGCCATCTTACGTATTTCCAAAATGGACGGAAATACAAAATTTTTTGGCACCTGCCGTTTCGATATTTAAAAACACTTCCGGGTTTAAAAATAAGTTTTGTAATCGTTTTGTAATTGCTAAAATTAACGAATATTTAACGAATTACAAAATTAACGAACGAAACCGCCCAGGCCTAATGGACACTGTAGTTTTACAAGCTCTTTCACCTCCCCTGCCAAAGAATTCTATTCAGTTACAGATCCCGGGATTGCCTCGCATTGAGATGGAGTCAAACCAGATTAATCCTACAGTGTAGAGTCAGCCATAGACAACGACAAAGGATTTCGTCCATCATTTCTAAGGTATTTTTCCCCTTCTCTCTCTTAAATTTACTACGCATTGCTCAGCCGTGAGAATCCTGGCAAGCTATTGTTACAACCCATCCGATACCCTGAAATAGCATGTTTTTAATACACATATATAAAAGACCGCTGTCGTAAACAAAATGTCTTGCTGCCTTAATCATTACGCACTGCAGAGAATGAATGGGATTGCATTTTGTGATTTAATAATAGCCTAATGAGACGACGGTTTCGTGTGAAAAGTAAAATACCAGCATTACCTGACAAAGCATGGGCACTAGGGTAGATCTAACTAGAATTCTCAGCTGGCTTTTGTTAGTAAAATAATCAAAATAATAATGATAATAATAATAATAATATACTATAATAATATAATAATACTATAAAATAATAATAATACTATAATAATAATAATAATAATAATAATAATAATAATAATAATGCATAACGAAGTCTACCAAAAGGTGTATCTCTCATCGAATCCCTTTGTCTGTTGGAAATGAATCTCAAATTACCTCCAAAGACTTGAGAAATATTTTAACCATGAAAGAAATAATAACATAATATTAAAAAGCAGCGGTTGCATTTATTGATAAGACACAGACCATTGGAAGAGAAAAATAAGTTTTGGTGTTCAATGAAAAAGAAATCATTTTTTCCCCCAATGGTATAGTTGATTTATTTATTTATTTATCGTGTCATCAGCAACCAGACCATTGTATTACATTTCTAACAGAACAAAACAAACAAACAGATTAAAAAACAGAAATTTTGCAAACTTGGTAGTTGATTAAATGCCCTTTGACCAGTATCTGGCCACTTGGAGTGCCTCTGGTGTTGCCGCAAGAAGGTCCTCCATTGTGCATGTGGCAGGGCTCAGGTTGCATTGGTCAGTGGTTTGCTCCTCTCCACACTCGCATGTCATGGATTCCACTTTGTGGCCCCATTTCTTGAGGTTGGCTCTGCATCTCGTGGTTCCAGAGCGCAGTCTGTTCAGCGCCTTCCATGTCGCACAGTCTTCTGTGTGCCCAGGAGGGAGTCTCTCATCTGGTATCACCCACGGATTGAGGTGCTGGGTTTGGGCCTGCCACTTTTGGACTCTTGCTTGCTGAGGTGTTCCAGCGAGTGTCTCTGTAGATCTAAGAAAACTATTTCTTGATTTAAGTCATTGACATGCTGGCTGATACCCAAACAAGGGATGAGCTGGAGATGTCTCTACCTTGGTCCTTTCACTATTGGCTGCTATTTCCCGGCGGATGTCAGGTGGTGCAATACTGGCTAAACAGTGTAATTTCTCCAGTGGTGTAGGGCGCAGACACCCCGTGATAATGCGGCACGTCTCATTAAGAGCCACATCCACTGTTTTAGCGTGATGAGATGTGTTCCACACTGGGCATGCATACTCAGCAGCAGAGTAGCATAGCGCAAGGGCAGATGTCTTCACTGTGTCTAGTTGTGATCCCCAGGTTGTGCCAATCAGCTTTCGTATGATATTATTTCTGGCGCCCACTTTTTGCTTGATATTCAGGTAGTGCTTCTTGTAGGTCAGAGAATGGTCCAGAGTGACTCCCAGGTATTTGGGTGTGCTGCAATGCTCCAGTGGGATTCCTTCCCAGGTCATCCTCAGAGCTCAAGATGCTTGTCTGTTCTTAAGGTGAAAAGCACATGTCTGTGTTTTAGATGGGTTGGGGTTCAGCTTGTTTTCCCTGTAGTAGGTGGTAAAGGCACCTAGAGCTTCGGAGAGCTTCTGTTCTACCATCCCAAAGCTCCTTGCTTGAGCGGTAATGGCACAATCATCAGCATAGATGAAACTCTCTGTCCCTTCTGGCAGTGGCTGGTCATTTGTGTAAATGTTGAACATGGATGGAGCAAGCACGCTCCCCTGAGGCAGGCCGTTCTTCTGCTTCCGTCACCTGCTTCTCTGGCCCTGCTTCTCAACAAAAAAGCTCCTGTTTTGTAGCAGGTTTCCTATGAGGTGGGTGAGATGGTATTCCTTTGTGAATTATACATTTTTCTCAGGAGGAGGCGGTGGTTCACAGTATCATAAGCCGCTGACAGGTCTATGAAGACAGCTCCTGTGATCTGCTGCCTTTCAAAGTCATCTTCTATGTGCTGAGTCAGGTCCAGCACTTGCGATGTGCATTTCCTGAAGCCAGCTTGCTGTGAGATCAGACATGGGTCTATTTTTTCCGTAATTCTATGCAAAATAAGTCTCTCCAGAACATTGTAAAGGTGGCACAACAAGCAGAAGTGAAGAAGATAGCAAAGCAAATTAATTAGAGGCATTTAAAATCAGCTGAGAAGAGGATCTTTAGATAGAGGGGTGAATATGGAGAATATTCTAAAGGAGATTAAGAAGCTTTCTGAAAAACAAGATGCCACGAAGAAGGATATGACAGACAAACAAGAAGAATACTACAAAAAACAAGAAGAATATTACAAGAAATTAGATAAGGATCTTAAAGATATGAAAAAAGAAATGAAGGAAGAGTTTGGAGAGTTGAAGAAAGAACTAAACAATCTGGCAGGCGAGGTGGAAGTTTTAAAAGCGGGAAAAATTGAAACAGAGGAGACACAGGCGAAAATTATGAAGAAAATTAAGTCACTGGAGAAACAAAAAGAAAGAATGGAATTAGAACAAGAAAAATTACTACAAAAAGAAATGGATTATCAATTAAGGCTAAGAAATATGCAAGAAGATTCAAAGGAAGACATAAGGTCAACAGTGTTAAATCTCCTGGCCAGGGTCTTGGAGGTGGAGGAGGATGAGCTTGAGCAAGAGGTGGATCAAATATACCGAGTCCAATTCACAAAGAAGAAAATACGGGATGAGATAGGACATGGATGAATTGACTTTTTTGTTGAAGAAAAATACAGGTATGATACTAAGAAGAACGAACTGGGATAATCTCCATGAATATCTGGACAAATTGGGAAAATAAGAAACAAGAGAGACAATTTCGTTTAGAACTTATTTTATATTTTTGAATAATAAGAAGATATGATCCAAGAAGATGGAATGGAAGTCATTTTTTTCTTTTTTTTTCTTTTTTCTTTTTTTTTGTGTTTTGTGTATTTTTGTAGTTATTTTTTATTTTATTTTAATTTTTTTTTAGGGGTTGTTTGGGATTTTAGCATACTTTTTGCTTCTTCTTTTTTCCTTTTTTCTCTCTTCATTTCCTCACTTTCTTATACTTTATTGTTCTCACGCTTTCATTGTAATCTATATAAAATTAATAAAATTCTTTTAAAAAGGTGGCACAACAAGGAGATTGGTCTATAGCTTTTTGGGTCGTTACGGTCTTTGCCTGGCTTCAAGATGACTCTTGCTTTCCTCCAGATTTTGGGGATCTGACAGGATGCAGTGCAGTTGTTCATCAGCTCCAGCAGCCAGCGCCTTGCTTTTGGACCAACGTTCTTGATTTGTTCCATCCGTAGATCATCCAGGCCAGCTGCTTTGCCATTTTTGCATTTATTGAGAGCCATGTCCAATTCAGTAGATGTAAAGGGTGATGTTGATGATGATCATCATCATCATCATGATGTGGACTTATTGTGTTTGACCATGCAAACATTTTGAAATGTTTGTTTGGTCAAGCATAACAAACAAACATTTCAAAATTGTAGTATTTACTGAAACAATCAATTAAATTGAACCTACATTCGATTCCATTCGATTCCATTGAAATGAATAGGACATGGTAGAAAAATAAAGTTGTTCTTCTTCTAAAGAAGATGACACAGGGCAACTCTTTTCCACCTAACTCCAAGGAAGCCCCTCGGATGCTGAACGAGTGCCTGGCCGCTGTGGCTGTCTGGATGAGGATGAACAAGCTGAAGATTAATCCCGACAAGACAGAGGTCCTCCTGGTCGATCGTAAACCGGATTGGGGTATAGGGTGGCAACCTGTGCTGGACGGGGTTACACTCCCCCTGAAGCCACAGGTCCGCAGCTTGGGAGTCCTCTTGGACTCATCACTTATGCTTGAGGCTCAGGCGTCGGCGGTGGCTGGGAGGGCTTTTGCACAATTGAGACTCATGCGCCAACTGCGACCATACCTTGTGAAGGCTGATCTGGCCGGGGTGGTCCACGCCTTGGTCACCTCCAGATTGGACTACTGTAATGCACTCTACGTGGGGCTGCCCTTGAAAAAGGCCAGGAAATTCCAACTGGTTCAACAGGCGGTGGCCAGGTTGTTAACTGGTGCTCCTTACAGAGAGAGGTCAACCCTCCTGTTTAAGGAGCTCCATTGGCTGCCGTTCATTTTCCGGTCCCAATTCAAGGTGCAGGTGCTCACCTACAAAGCCCTAAACGATTTAGGACCCGCCTACCTGCGGGACCGCATCTCCGTATACGAACCCACATGATCTCTCCGATCATCTGGAGAGGCCCTGCTCACGATCCCACCTGCGTCACAAGCGCGGTTGGTGGGGATGAGGGACAGGGCCTTCTCTGTGGTTCCCCCCTGACTCTGGAACTCTCTCCACCAAGGACATCAGACAAGCCCCAATGCTGGCAGTCTTTAGGAAGAGCTTGAAGACGTGGCTGTTCCGGTGAGCCTTTCCAGAATAGGAAGCCCCTAGCATCATGTCCCAAATGCACTTTACTAGAGATTTAAGATTGTCTTCCTGGCTGCCCCTCTTCACTACTAGTATTAAAAAAAACTCTAAAATCATAACAGTCAATAAAGAACAACTTTCCAAAACAGAGGAACTCCAGACAAGAAACAATCAGGAACAGTTAATCACCTCTCAACAAAAGATTCCCCCAGGCAGCCATACATTGAAAACTGGTAGGCCATTAAATACTAATCAAGGTGGCCAATTGCAACAGTTACACTTGCCTCCAACAGACAAGAGTTCTTTCTCCCACCCTGGACATTCCACAGATATATAAACCCCATTTTCGTAGTTTCCAACAGACCTCACAACCTCTGACGATGCCTGCCATTGATGCAGACAAAACATCAGGCGAGAATGCTTCTGGAACATCACTATACAGCCTGAAAAACAACCCATCAAAGAGCTGTCCAACTGGGCCTAGTTTTGGGTCCAAGGATGGGCCCAAGGATTTGAACCCTGATCACTACGTTATGATGGCTCTCAAGATGCAAAATGCTAACCCCAAAATAGGTCCAAAGATGGTTCCTCTTATGGTTCCTACTATATCTTGGACACTAAAGAAGATGACACAGGGCAATGCAGACACAATAGTGAAAGATAGGTAACAAATTGTCCACCTTAAAATAAAATAATGGGCCATATAACCCAGTGGTTCTCAACCTTCCTAATGCCGTGACCCCTTAATACAGTCCCTCATGTTGTGGTGACCCCCAACCATAGTATTGTTTTGTTGCTACTTCATAACAGTCATTTTACTACTGTTATAAATCATAATGTAAATATCTGATATGCAGGATGCATTTTCATTCACTGGACCAAACTGGGCACAAATACCCAATACACCCAAATGTGAATTCTAGTGGGGTTGGGGGAATATTGATTTTGTAATTTGGGAGTTGTAGTTGCTGGGATTTATAGTTCACCTATAATCAAAGAGCATTCTGAACTGCACCAGTGATGGATTTGAACAAAACTTGGCTCCCATGACCAATTGAAAATACTGGAAGGGTTTGATTGGCATTGACCTTGAGTTTGGGAGTTGTAGTTCACCTATATCCAGAGAGCACTATGGACTCATGCAATGGTGGATCTGGACCAAACTTGGCACGAATACTCAATATAACCAAATGTGAAGACTGGTGGAGTCTGGGGAAAATAGATCTCGACATTTGGGAGTTGTAGTTGCTGGGATTTATAGTTCATTACAATCAAAGACCATTCTGAACCCCACCAACAATAGAATTGGCTCAGACTTCCCACATGGAATCCCCATGACTATCAGAAAATACTGTGTTTTCTTATGGTCTTTGGCGACCCCTCTGACACCCCCTCGTGACCCCCTCAGGGGTCCCGATCCCCAGGTTGAGAAACTTTGATATAACCCATTCGTCTGATCCATCCAGGCTCTTCTGATGTTCTAATCCTGATTTAAATCTATTTTCTCTCTTTTTTTGGCCTTTGATAATCCAAAGCAGAGATGCTAAGAGAATGATAACCAAGGGGGCAGATCTGACATGGAGATGTCTCGTTCTTGATCTCCAATTCATAGCGTTGTCCCTTGCCCACCTGCTTCCCCACCAGCCGTTTCAAGGTAAAACAAAACAACACACAGACAGCTTCTCCGTCGGAGCTTTCTGCTTTTTTTTCTTGCCCTCCTTGACAACACTTGATAAACAAAATCTGGAGCGACTAATGAAGCCAGCGGCAAGCAGGGAAGCTTCCAATCTGTTAGACACTTGTTACCCAATGAAAAGGCTATTATCTCCTGAAAAGGAGGGAAGTCAACATATGTGTGTATGTGTGTGTGTTTGGTTGTGCTTCAATCACTGAAAAGGAGAGAGAAAAAAATGGGAGTACTCCATCACTGTATCCTGGAGAGGATTTTTCGAAGGGGAAGCAGCTGCCCAAGGGTTCGGCCGAGAGGCAGAGTCCTGGTCGTCCGGTTACGGTGCACTTCGGCAATTAAAAAAAGGAAAACTCTTCTCCGCAGAGAATAGAAAGAGAGATATGAGAAGAGGGACAATGGCCAATCTCAATTATGAGCACCAGGTGTTTACTTGGGGACTCCAGGTGAGGAGAGGAGGGCCTTCGCAGCCAACAAAAGCAAGCACCCAATTAAAAAGGGCCAAGTTGGAAATGGGGAGCATCTCAGCCTCCAGCCTCCAGAAGCAAAGAGCTAGCCAAGAGTGTCTCATTTTCATTTTCATTTCTAAGAGCAAAGATGTAGCTATTTCCCAAGTCTACAGATGCATCCACACCAGTGGTTCTCAACTTGTCTATTTATTTATTTATTTATTTACTATATTTATTAGGCATGGGTAGGTACGGTCGTTATCTTCTTAAATCGTTATTATTTCGGGGGGAAATTACCTTTTGAACCAATTTCGAGCCATGCAGGAATAGTGGGAGGAGTAATTCCGAATTTAAACCACTTACCCATTGTTCGGAATTATTTTCGGATGTCTCCCACAGCTATTTTGATTTTTAGAACAATTAAGCAACTTTGGCAAAGCCTCACGGTTTCCATTCTTGAGACCACGTTTTAAAATCGTGGGGGCGTGGCCGTCAAGGAGAGCTGTGCTTAGCCACTCCAGAGGAGAGGAGCAGAATTCAAAACGATCTTGACAGATTAGAGAGATGGGCCAAAATAACAAAATGAAGTTCAACAGGGACAAATGCAAGATACTCCACTTTGGCAGGAAAACAAAATGCAAAGATACAGAATGGGTGACGCCTGGCTTGACAGCAGTACATGTGAAAAAGATCTTGGAGTCCTCATGGACAACAAGTTAAACATGAGCCAACAATGTGATGTGGTGGCAAAAAAAGCCAATGGGATTTTGGCGTGCATCAACAGGAGCATAGTGTCTGGATCCAGGGAAGTAATGCTCCCCATGCTCTATTCCACTTTGGTTAGACCACACCTGGAATATTGTGTCCAATTCTGGGCACCACAATTCAAGAGGGATATTGACAAGCTGGAATGTGTCCAGAGGAGGGTGACTAAAATGATCAAGTGTCTGGAAAACAAGCCCTATGAGGAGTGGCTTAAGGAGCTGGGCATGTTTAGCCTGAAGAAGAGAAGGCTGAGAGGAGATATGATAGCCATGTATCAATATGTGAGAGGAAGCCACAGGGAGGAGGAGGGAGCAAACTTGTTTTCTGCTTCCCTGGAAACTATGACACGAAACAATGGCTTCAAACTACAAGAGAGGAGATTCCATCTGAACATGAGGAAGAACTTCCTGACTGTGAGAGCTGTTCAGCAGTGGAACTCTCTGCCTCGGAGTGTGGTGGAGGCTCCTTCTTTGGAAGCTTTTAAACAGAGGTTGGATGGACATCTGTCAGGGGTGATTTGAATGCAATATTCCTGCTTCTTGGCCGAATGGGGTTGGACTGGATGGACCAGGAGGTCTCTTCCAACTCTTTGATTCTATGATTCTATGAAGAGAAACCATGAGATTTTAAAACTAACAGGGAAGGGAAACTGTGAGATTTTAAAACTGTTTGTTTAGGCTGACTTTGTCAAAGTTACTTAATGGTTCTGGAGGGAGGGAGGGGCACCTTCCATTTTTTTTTTTTTTGTGAAGAGTTTTTCTTTTTTTTCTTTTTTTATTGTAAACCATGTTTTTTTAAATATTTTTTTTTAATTTTATCACATTTATTACATATTATTACATTTTATACGTCAACCTCTTTAACATGTTATTTTGTTGTTTTGCTCTGACTTTTCCACCCCTTTTCTCTTCCCCCCCCCCCTTTTTTCACCTCAGTGCTCCCCTCCACCCGTCTCAAGCCACCATTCTTACATTTCATCTGTCCAAAATTTCATTTCTTCTTGTGACGGTAATTTTCCTTCCTTGTTTTTTAATCCATTTACCACAAATCTTCCCCATACAGCATCAAAATCGCTTTGTTTCCATATACCTTTTTTAACCTTTAATATACATGTCAATTTATCATTTATTGCTATTTTCCATGCTTCTTTATACCACTCCTCTATTTGTATATTCATTTCTTTTTTCCAATTCCTTGCTATAAGCAGTCTTGCTATAGTTAGTAAGTTTGTTATCGCTTCTTTATCCTCCTTTTTCAATTGCTTATCTTTATATATTGATAGTAAGGCTATACTAGGGCTTTTATCTAATTCTATATTCATTATAGTTTCTATTTCTCTAAATACTTTCTCCCAAAAATTATTTACATATTTACATTGCCACCACATGTGTATATATGTTCCTGGTTCTTGACACCCTCTCCAACAATTTGTTGAGTTATTTTTATTCATATATGCTATTCTTACCGGTGTCAAGTACCACTTCCATATTAACTTGTAATAGTTTTCTTTAACTCGTATCGATAAATTTTTTAAATGTCTTTGTCCCCATAATTGTTGCCACTCTATTTCACTTATTTTAATCCCTAGATCCTCCTCCCAAATCTCTTTAAGGGTGTACTTTTTTGTTTTTTCATCTTTCATTTCAATTAATATCTTATAAATTTTGCTAATTATACCTCTCAAGTTTTCGTGTTCTTCTACAGTCCTTCCCTTCTGTATTATTTGTTCGAATTGATTGGGTTGGCTTCCACTTCTATTAATTTTTTTTTCCAGTTTATTAACCATTGTTCTAATTGTATACAAGGAAACCATGACAATTTTATTTCTTTAAACTCTTCCAGCACCTTCCATTGACGAAGCAAACGAAGCGATTCGGATTTCCTTCTATTTCCGATCTTTTTTTCAAGAAAATTTCAGAAATTTCAGAAATTTCAGAAAATTTCAGAAATTTTAAAATTGAATCGCCATTGCCCCCTACATCCGAAACGAGTTTAGAACCATTTTGTTTCTTGATCGCCCAAGCCTAATATTTATATACAGTCCCTCTCAGCCCGCAGGTGACTCGGGACAATTTACAGTTGATACCAAGACCATAAAATACAATTTCAATACAATAAAACAATCGAATAATAAAACCATAACCATGTCTAATACCGCGATCGCATAATACAGTTCCTCATGTTGTGATGACACCCAACCAAAACATTATTTTCGTTGCTACTTCATAATCGTAACGTAAATATCTGATATGCTGGAGATATTTTCATTCATTGGACCAAATTTGGCACAAATACTCGATACACCCAAATCTGAATACTAGTGGGATTGGGGGAGGGATGGATTTCGTCATTTGGGAGTTGTAGTTGCTGGGATTTATAGTTCACCTGTATGTACTCAACCAATGTCCAGTGACACTTTTGAGGGGTTTTCTGGTGGCGGAGCTTGGCAATCTGCTGATACCATGGAATTGTGGGGAGACCTAAGTCTTGATAAAAGGTGGAAGAATTGGAAGAATGGGCGTTGACGTTCAGCTGTAGAGGCTAAGCCAGCTGATAGTGATGAGGGAAGCTCATCATCAGATGAACTTCCTGACTGTGAGAGCCGTTCAGCAGTGGAACTCTCTGCCCCGGAGTGTGGTGGAGGCTCCTTCTTTGGAGGCTTTTAAGCAGAGGCTGGATGGCCATCTATCAGGGGTGATTTGAATGCAATATTCCTGCTTCTTGGCAGGGGGTTGGACTGGATGGCCCATGAAGTCTCTTCCAACTCTTTGATTCTATGATTCTATGATTCTATGATGAGCTGTAAGATAAATGAAGGCACTGGAGTGATAGAACTTTGCAGTAGGCAAAGTGTTGGTTTTGTGCCTTGGGTTCTGTCGCTGCCGCTTCTCTTGTTGGGCTTGGGTCCTGGATCTGTAGGTTGCTGTTTGCTTCATGTACCGACTGGCTTGGATTTCCCCTCTCCTTGACTTCGGACTGTTTTTGATGATGACACTGCCTTTTGGGCTTTGGAATCTGCAACTGGGATTTCTTCGACTTTGGACTGCTTCTGGACGACAGCTTCTCTTCACGGCTCTTTGTTTGCTCATTATCTTTGAACTGTGCAATTTTGGTGTATTTTGGAAGAACTCTTATTTAATCCGGATGTTTTGCCAGTTGAATCCGGTTTATTTTCCAAGTTTGTTTTTCAAGCTGCAAATTGCTGCAAACTTTACGTATTGACCAGAGGCACTGAAGCAAGTGTCTCTGACTCCTGTTTACGTTTCTTCAATGAACTATTGTTTTGGATATACTCCTGTGTCTGGCTCTTTAAGGCATCTGGGTTCTGACAAGCAGTGTAGACTCATATACAGTAGAGTTTTCAAAACCTAACTTTTGGTCAGTTTTAAAGTTCTCCTTTATCTGACAACAATGGAACCAAGAAAGAGATGGGTCATAATTTTTAAGTTTTTCCTGGGTTTTTATTGTTAGCTCCTGCCCTTCCTTTTTTAGTATTTCCTTATATGTTATCCACTTTGTTCTTGGGACCTCTCTTATCTGATTGGCCTCGTTGGGGGAGAACCAAAGAGGAGTTCTAGAGTGAAATCTAGCTTTCAACGCAAAAATTTGTTTCTAAAATCGATTTGTATTTGGGGGTTTTTTTTGTTTCGATATTTAAAATAATTACAAAATTTTCCCTTAAAAAAGTTCGGTATTTACGAAATTTCGTTAATATTTACAAAACATTTTGTAAAGATGGCGCCCTTTTTTTTCAATATTTTTTAAATATTTTTTAAATTTAATTATTAATTTAGTAGAATAGGGAGGAGAAATTATTATTAAGGAGGGAAGGCAGGCACTCACTCACTTTGGCGGGCCCTCAAGCGCTGCCACCGGCTCCTCCGAAGCAATGCGAAATTGGGAGAAGGGCTCCCCAAAGGCCATCTAGCCCAGCCCTCCGCTAAGGAATTGGGAGAATGAAGCACACCCACCGCAAAGGTGAGGAAGGAGGGACGGGCTCGCCCTCTCGCTCGCCCTCTCGCTCGCCCTCTCGCTCGCCGCTCGCCCTCTTGCTCGCCCTCTCGCTCGCCGCTCGCCCTCTCGCTCGCCGCTCGCCCTCTCACTCGCCCTCTCGCTCGCCGCTCGCCCTCTCGCTCGCCGCTCGCCCTCTCGCTCACCGCTCGCCCTCTCGCTCGCCGCTCACCCTCTCGCTCGCCCTCTCGCTCGCCGCTCGCCCTCTCGCTCGCCCCCTCGCTCGCCCTCTCGCTCGCCCTCTCGCTCGCTTGCTCAGCCAGCGCCTTCCCCGCCCCCTCCTCCTCCTCCTCCTCCTCCTCTTTCAGGCTCTGCCTCTGACTGGCTAAGAGAGGAGAGAGAGGAGAGCTCCCAGCAAGCATCGCCAGGCAGCCATCTTACGTATTTCCGAAATGGACGGAAATACAAAATTTTTGGGCACCTGCCGTTTCGATATTTAAAAACACTTCCAGGTTTAAAAATAAGTTTTGTAATCGTTTTGTAATTGCTAAAATTAACGAATATTTAACGAATTACAAAATTAACGAACGAAACCGCCCAGGCCTAATATTTATCCCATACCTGGATGCGTTTTCTAATGGGAGCATTAGAACAAACCACCTGTTCTGCAAAACCAACCACCTGTTCTCTTGATCCGTGCCCCTCTTGGCTGATCAAGAGCTGCTTGGAAGGTCTACTCGATCAACTGTGCAGTGTAATCAATGGCTCTCTTGAACAGGGTTTTTTTCCGGACAACCTAAAAGAGGCAAGGCTTGTTAAAGAAACCTAGCTTGGATCCTCTGACCCTTGCCAATTACCATCCTGTTTCTAATCTGCCATTCTTAGACAAAGTGATAGAGCAGGCTGTACTGGGACAATTGCAACAATTCCTGGATGACACAGCTGGCCTGGACCCTTTCCAGTCAGGTTTTCGCCTGGGCCATGGGACGGAGACAGTCCTGGTTGCCATTACCGATGAACTCCGTCGCCAGTCTGACAACGGTGGATCCGCGCTACTGGTACTTCTCGACCTTACTGCAGTGTTTGACACCGTCGACTACGATCTAATGATTCACCATCTTGCCATGTCTGGAGTTCGTGGTCAGGCCCTTAATTGGTTCAACTCATTTCTCCGAAACCGGAGTCAATGTGTGGAGTACATGGATCAAGTCTCTGATAGATCCCCCCTCCTATGTGGGGTCCCCCAAGGTGCAATTCTCTCTCCTCTTCTCTTCAACATCTACGTTAGACCCCTTGCTAGTTTGGCTTGGAGTTTCGGCCTGGACTGCTACCAATATGCGGACGATACCCAACTCCTTTTGCATCTGGAGCCTGGAGCAACGTCAATTCCAGACAATTTAACCCGATGTCTGGAAGCTCTGTCAAACTGGCTATGTGCTAGCAGACTGAAGGTGAACCTGGCGAAGACTGAGATTCTCTGGCATGGCCGCCCGGCAGGTCTGACTCATCCGTTGCCCACCTTCAATGGTGCTGTCCTATCTCCATCGACACCAAGAGCTTAGGTGTCGTCCTGGATTCGCAGCTGACAATGGAAGCTCAGGTCGCTGCTGCCAGCAAACAGGGCTTTTTCCATCTACGACAAGTGAGGCAACTGGCACCCTACCTATCTGACGAGGCTCTGGCAACTGTCATCCATGCCACGGTCATGTCTAGGCTGGACTATTGCAACGCCCTGTATGTGGGCCTTCCGATGTCTACGACCCGAAAGCTTCGTATTGTTCAGAATGCGGCAGCCAGGTTACTCACAAGAATGCCCATGAAATGCCATATAACACCAGTGCTGCAACATTTACATTGGCTTCCAACTGAGTACCGTGGCCTGTCTAAGATGCTAGTTCTGACCTTTAAAATTCTTTACGGCCAGGGTCCATCGTACCTTAGGGACCGCCTCTCCTTCTCCCATCATCGGAGGTCGCAACGAACAGCCCAACGTGACTTACTCTATGCCCCACCCGCAGCCAAGCAAAGCCTAGGATGCGGGAGGGCATTTTGAATTACCCCATGAAGGAGGCAGACTTGGTTTGGGCCAGGTAGTTGCTGGCCCATGCATGTGAGGGGGTGGAGCAGAAAGTTGGGTGAGGCTGCTCTGTTCTTCTTTCAGTTTCCTTTGGACGGCGTGACCCACCCTCCCTCCCTATGGACAGTGTGAGTATAGACTGGTCGCACATGGGCCGGGTAGGAATTTTTTTCCCCCAAGTTTGCATTGGAGGTTTTTTCGCCTACCTCATACTGTTTCAGATGGGTGTGGTAATTGGCTTTTGGGTGGTGTCATTTAAATAGGTTTCCCTATTAATAAGTTTCCATGGCATGTTAAAGGTGAAATGGTTATGGTAGGCACCGTGGCACCCCCGCCTTAGGGGGAGAAGGGTGGACTCCCACAAAAGTCCCCAAAAGTTTTCATAAAATGGGAGCTACCCTTGGGGCTGGATTGAGGGTTCTCACTCTTGAAAAACTCTGAGGTTTGGGAGGGAGCGCCCTCAGGATGGCCTTCCAACTATGATCGGCCGAGAGGTGCAGACAAAGAATTTTGCTTGGCCCTCGGGATCCTTGGTGCACGCTTGTCCTTGGAGGTGGTCAGAGGGAGTGACCCCTGGCCCAGGGACTAGGCTCACTAGGTGGCCATTCAGCCATGAGTTATATGTTGCATTTTTACAGATTTTCCCTCTACAGCTTATTGCAAATTCTTTCAATAAATAGGTCAGAAAATGGCCCTTTAGATCCATGTTCTTGTGTCTGACTCTTTATTTCATGGTGGGAGTTCAAATACCGGATCCTAGAGAAGTGAACTCGGAAAGGACCAGGCGCAGATGGGCTTTTTCTCTTTCTGCCCCTGCCTTGTGGAATTCCTTGCCGCCCTACATGAGAGCCATGCATGACTTAGGACCTTTTACTCTCGCACTTAAGACCTGGCTTTTTACTAGAGCATTCGATCTCTGTTAATTTTTAATTTTTGTATGTATGTATTTTATCTTTTACAATTTAGCTGTAAATTGCCTGGAGCATTCTCGGATGGAGGGCAATTAATAAGTAATTAAATATGATGATGATTTATTTTAAAAAAACAAATAAAAAACTGTTGTTGTTTTTTTTCTAATAGTGTTACTAATTAATTAAATGATATTACCTTTCACCCCCAAAATAAACAGGGCATCCAAAACAGAAACACTCAATTTCGGAGAAGGGATGCTCTTGCTCAACCAACAATGTGTAATTCTCCTTCTGGTCCTCAATGAAGCGAAGGAAGAGGAGGAGGCCAGCATCCGATCAGCTGTGCGCCGTCTCCCATTGTCTCCCGCTTTCCCACCAAAATGGTATTCCGCATTTCCAATGTCTCAAATCTGTCCAGCTTCTTCTCACGCTGTTTCCCCATAAAATATATCGCTGGCCCGTCTTTGGAGGGCCTTGCGAGCCAACAAACAGGGTCCTTGTTGCCGCACTTTCTCCCGGCCGCAGTTAATGATTAAGTGGTTCAGGAGGTTAATGCTTGGCGATGGTGTTGTCTTTGGCCCGGAACAGATGTTGGGAGCTCTTTAATGCGGTTATCAAACTTGGTTGCCCTTCATTCTCCCCTCTTTGCATTGTCCCTCGATGCATTCCTGGCCTCTTTCTATGGAGATCCAACCGAGCCCAACATACCAAGGCATTAGCACCAGAACGGAGAAAGAAAAAAAGAAGACGAAGCGAAGGATTGAAGTCTCTCAGGTCACTGCATACGCTGACAATATCCTCTGTGTAAGCACGATTGTGACACAGCTGATTTTTCTTTTCTTACGAGTGAGAGTAAATAATAGTAAAGACGGGCAATTATTTGTATGGGATTCACAGTGCATCCTCAAATGCATCATCTTGACTTTCCAAAGGAGATGAAGAAAGTTTGACACCTACAAACCCATGGTAGGACATTATTGCAATAGACTCTCAATTAACCAAAACTCTTAAGCAACCAGCAAAAAATTAGAAGAGCAAAAAACTTTCGATAACAATCAAAATACATGCATATATAAAAATGCTCTGTGCGTAACGAGTACCTTAAAAACAAAAGAACCAATGAACGAAATCACACTAAATTTGGCAACAAAACGTCTCACAACACAAGGAGTGACCATCAGTCAAAAAATTGTGATTTTGTCATTTGGGAGTTGTAGTTGCTGGGATTTATAGTTCACCTACAATCTATATATATATAAATGCTCTGTGCATAATTAGTACCTTAAAAACAAAAGAACCAATGAACGAAATCACACCAAATTTGGCAACGAAATCTCTCACAACACAAGGAGTGACCATCACACAAAAAATTGTGATTTTGTCATTTGGGAGTTGTAGTTGCTGGGATTTATAGTTCACTTACAATCTATATAGATATAAATGCTCTGTGCATAATGAGTACCTTAAAAACAAAGGAACCAATGAACGAAATCACACCAAATTTGGCAACAAAATGTTTCACAACACAAGGCATGACCATCACACAAAAAATATGATTTTGTCATTTGGGAGTTGTAGTTGCTGGGATTTATAGTTCACCTACAATCTATATATATATAAGTGCTCTGTGCATAATGAGTACCTTAAAAACAAAAGAACCAATGAATGAAATCACACCAAATTTGGCAACAAAATGTCTCACAACACAAGGCATGACCATCACTCAAAAATTATGATTTTGTCATTTGGGAGTTGTAGTTGCTGGGATTTATAGTTTACCTACAATCAAAGAGCATTCTGAACTCCACCAGTGATGGAATTGGGCCAAACTTAGCACACAAGCCTCCCATGACTAACAGAAAAAACTGGAAACGTTTGGTGGACATTGACCTTGAGTTTGGGAATTATAGTTCACCTACATCCAGAGAGCACTGTGGACTCAAACAATGATGGATCTGGACCAAACTTGGCACGAATATTCCCTATGCTTAAAAATGTGAACACTGGTGGAGTTTGGGAGAAATAGAATCTTGACTTTTGGGAGTTGTAGTTGCTGGGATTTATAGTTCACCTATAATCAAAGAGCATTCTGAACTCCACCAATGATGGAATTGAAACAAACTTGGCACACAGGACTCCCCTGAACAACAGAAAACACTAGAAGGGTTTGGTGGGCATTGACCTTGAGTTTTGGAGTTGTAGTTCACCTACATCTAGAGAGCACTGTGGACTCAAACAATGATGGATCTGGACCAAACTTGGCACGAATACTCAATATGCCCAAATGTGAACACTGGTGGAGTTTGGGGAAAATACAGTCTTGACATTTGGGAGTTGTAGTTGCTGGGAATTATAGTTCACCTATAATCAAAGAGCATTCTGAACTCCACCAATGATGGAGTTGAACCAAACTTGGCACACAGGACTCCCCTGAACAACAGAAAACACTAGAAGGGTTTGGTGGGCATTGACCTTGAGTTTTGGAATTGTAGTTCACCTACATCTAGAGAGCACTGTGGAGTCAAACAATGATGAATCTGGACCAAACTTGGCACGAATACTCAATATGCCTAAATATGAGCACAGATGGAGTTTGGGGGTTGTTGTTGTTCATTTGTTCAGTCGTCTCCGACTCTTTCGTGACCTCATGGACCAGCCCACGCCAGAGCTCCCTGTCGGCCGTTACCACCCCCAGCTCCCTCAAGGTCAGTCCAGTCACTTCAAGGATGCCATCCCTCCATCTTGCCCTTGGTCGGCCCCTCTTCCTTTTGCCTTCCACTTTCCCCAGCATAATTGTCTTCTCTAGGCTTTCCTGTCGGAGTTTGGGGGACAACCCTATTATTTCTCTTTGAAGTTCTGCAAGGCTTCTGCTAGGAATTAGTCATTTCATCTGATCTCTCCTTTTTTGGTTGGTTTCGGCACTTTCAAACCTTTCTGGAAGCCTGACATGCTCAATTAAATGTTAAACACTCACATCAATTAAAAGGCCATTTCCAAATCTGATGGATGAGTCCCAAATCTCTAATTCATTTTAACCATCAGGCGGAAGAACAGCCCGTGAGAGATGGAGGGAAGCAGATGAATTTATCAAACTTTCTTGTTGCAGATAGTATAATGAATGGCCTTAGCGGTATTCAGATATGATATTAAAGAGATCCCTTGTTTCAACTGTGCTTCTCGTCTTTGAATGCATAGAATGAGAGGTGGGAAGCGGGTTGGCTGCTAAGGTTTCGTCCTTTTCTTTGGATGCATCTACACCACAGACTTCATGCAGTTTGGTATCACTTTAACTGCCATGGCTGAAAGCTACGGAACCACTGGAGCTGTAGATTTACAAGGTGTTGAGCTTTCTAACCAAACTACAACTCCCGGGAGTTTCAGCAGAAATAAGCGTTTCTTCGAACCCTGAAGTCTCTCAAGGAATTTGCAGGATTGCAGCTGCGTCGTCTTTGTGGCGGAAAGGCACGCTGAATTAAATCGATTTGCCTGTGAAAGGAAGGCGTCCATTATTCATGTCACCGGTCTGTCACATCACATTCAGGGAGTGAAGGAAACTTTTCTTTCTTTTTTTTTCATTTAAAGAGGAATGAATGTTTAATACTGCAAGGTTGTGTGTGTGTGTGTGTCAGAATCCCAATGGATGCAAGGGACTGAGTTTCAAGTGTTGGAAAATGATTCCAAAATCCTTCGTAATGAAAGAAAAAGTTTGCGGAGAGAAGGAAAATGGTTTGCATTGAGGTGCTTGTCTAATGTCAAAAATCATCCAAATCGGGACATTGGGAGACTATTATTTATTTACTTTATTTCTATACCGCTTTTCTCAGCCCTTAGGCGACTCAAAGCAGTTTACACAACAATGCAAAATATCACAAAACAGTATAATGCAATTAAAACAGATTATAACATCAACAATTAACAACAGTATAACAATCATAACGCCTCAACAATACAATCCACTCTCATTATCCATTGTTCCGTATTCCTATGTTCAATTTCACTGTTTAGTCAAACGCTTGTTCGAATAGCCAGGTTTTCACCTTCCTCTGAAACGCCAACAGCGAGGGGGCCGATCTGATGTAGGTAGGGCATTCCACAGCCGAGGGGCCACCACTGAGAAGGCCCTGTCTCTCGTTCCCCGCTAGGCGCGCCTGTGATGCAGGCAGGACTGAGAGCAGGGCCTCCCCAGACGATCTTAGTGTCCTGGTCGGTTCATAGGAGGAGATGCGTTCGGAGAGGTAAGTAGGGCCAGAACCGTTTAGGGCTTTATAGGCTAATGCCAGCACTTTGAATTGTGCCCGGTAGCAAACTGGTAGCCAGTGGAGCTGGCGCAACAGAGGAGTAGTATGCTCCCTGAGTGCCGCTCCTGTTAGCAACCTGGCTGCCGAGCGCTGGACAATTTGAAGCTTCCGAGCAATCTTCAAAGGCAACCCCACGTAGAGAGCGTTGCAGTAGTCTAAGCGGGATGTAACCAGAGCGTGGACCACCGTGGCCAAGTCAGAGTTCCCAAGGTACGGGCGCAGCTGGCGCGCAAGTTTTAACTGTGCGAATGCTCTCCTGGTCACCACTGAAACCTGGGGCTCCAGGCTCAGCGACGAGTCCAAGATCACACCCAAGCTGCGAACCTGCATCTTCAGGGGGAGTGTGACCCCATCCTATGCCCTGTAACCCAATACCCTGTTCAGCCTTACGACTGACCAGGAGTACCTCTGTCTTGTCTGGATTCAATTTCAATTTGTTCGCCCTCATCCAGACCGTTACAGTGGCCAAGTACCGGTTCAGGACCTGGACAGCCTCCTTAGTAGCAGGTGGAAAGGAGTGACAGAGTTGGACATCATCCGCGTACAGATGACATCGTACCCCGAAACTCCGGATGATCTCCCCCAGCGGCTTCATGTAGATGCTAAACAACATAGGAGACTATGCCACACTTTCCTTGCCCTATGCAAAGCATTGGCCCTTTTATTTATTGCAGGGGTCCTCAAACTTTTTAAACAGAGGGCCAGGTTGCAGTCGCTCAAACTGTTGGAGGGCCAGATTATAATTTGAAAAAATAAATAAATGAATTCCTATGCACACTGCACATATCTTATTTGTTCTGTCACGCACTGGGCTTGAAACGAATTGCCTTTAAAACAGGGCGTGCAACTTTAGCCCAGCAGGAAGCCAGGGGGCCCGAAGAGAAATTCGTAAGGATTTTCACCATAAACAGTCTTTAGAGGGTTTGTGAAATATAATAAAATCTTTTATTGGTGAACAATCAACAGAAACTTCCTTTGTCTGCAAAGGGTTAAACAAATGCTTCCAGGCTTTTGTGCAACTGGTGGCTTCTAACTGTTACTTTTATTCTAAAGGGAAGCAGAAAACAAGCTTGCTCCCTTCTCCCTATGACTTCCTCTCACATATTTATACATGCCCTTCATCATGTCTCCTCTCAGCCTTCTCTTCTTCAGGCTAAACATACCCAGCTCTTTAGGCCGCTCCTCATAGGGCTTGTTCTCCAGACCATTGATCATTTTAGTTGCCCTCCTCTGGACACATTCCAGCCTGTCAATATCTCTCTTCAATTATGGTGCACAGAATTGGGCACAACATTCCAGGTGTGGTCTAACCAATACAGAATAATAATAATAATAATAATAATAATAATAATAATAATAATAATCTTTATTTGTACCCTGCTACCATCTCCCCAAGGGACTCGGTGCGGCTTACATGAGGCCAAGCCCACAGCACATCAATAAACAAATGCGATAACAAACAATCAATATAGAACAGTTAAAATAAAACTCAAAAACAAAAAATACACTATGTGTCCTGTCGCGCGCTGGGCTTGAAATGAATTGCAACTTTAAAACTTTAAAACTTTAAAACTTGAAATGACGTGCAACTTTAGCCCAGCGGGAAGCCAGGGGGCCCGAAGAGAAATTCGTAAGGATTTTCACCATAAACAGTCTTTAGAGAGCTTGTGAAATATAACAAAGTCTTTTTTTTGGTGAACAATCAACAGAAACTTCCTTTGTCTTCAAAAGGTTAAACAAATGCTTCCAGGCTTTTGTGCAACTGGTGGCTTCTAACTGTTACTTTTACTCTAAAGGAAAATCCCTTTCCAAACTTTTCCCAGGCTAACTGTGCACCTAAACCTAACTGATGTGGGCTCCACTACCGGGTTGAACTGCGTCTCAAAGCACCGAGTGGACCTACCAGTAGGCCTGTAGTCACTTAGCTGGAGTTCTTAGATATTCAAAGCTGTTTTTCCCTCCAAAATTCCTCAGAGCTTTAGGGCTGTTTCCCTGGGAATCTTTGGGAGTCCTTTTGCTCTTAAGACTGTTCTCCCTTGGGAGGTCTTAAGGGTTGGAGACTTCGTACAGGAGAAGTCTGTACACATCCTGTACATTGACTTTCCTTGCTGAGACTGACTGAAAATGGCTCAGTTCCCTTCTCAATTGTCCTGAACAGGGAGCGGAACCAAACTTAATGATGATGGACTGCCCTATAACTGCAAACTTTAACAGGAAGCCACCCTTCTGCAGAATCCCAAGCCTTGGGCTGCAAGCAAACACTTAATACAAGGCAAATAAAGTGGGAGCTTCTGGTACAGCTGTACCAGCACATTATTTGTAGTGCAAAAACTACTTAAAAACAATACAATAATGAAAATGCTGTGGGTTTAAGCAGCAAAGGGGGCTGGAACTGTGGGGGTTTCTGCTGGACTGCACTGTTTTGATATTTGCATTAGCTGCCATATTGCCCCTGTTGCTTTGGCTCCTTGTGACTTCCATTGGATCAGGACCTGACCTTGCAGCTATTCATTTCCCTTCAGACTGGACTAGACTAGACTTCAACTATTGGTGTTACTCTCCCTTCCACGTCTGCGGCTGTGTTTCTGGAGTTTCTGGAGTTGGCGTTATCATCCTCCCTGCATTCCTGCATTCCAGCGTGGCGTTTCCTATAGTGTTTGAAGCTCGGGTTACATTTTGCAACCCTTGAAAGGCTGCTGCTCATTAGAGTGGCTGTGAACATCATTCTACAGTTTGTTTTGCTTCTGTTGTTTGTCTGAGAAAGTCAGAGATGAATTAAGCATTTTGTGTTTGACCCGGATTATATCTCTGGATAATCCGGGTTATATTCCAGTTGGGATTTTGTGGGTTCTTTTGCCTTTTTGAACTATTTCACACTGAAGACTAAGTGTTTTTTGCCCTGTGGTTTTGCCCTGTGGTTTTGCCCTGTGGGATATCAGACTCTGGGTCTAATGGGTTGGATTGGACAAGGGTTCAAGAGATTTGGGATATTTGTGCTGAACCCACAAGCAGTGGCACGTTTGAAGGTTGGAGTAGCGAAGGCACGGATGGGTCTTGGGGAACTTCAGGATTAGACCAGAGATGGACTACTTGGAGGAGTGGTGGAAGAGGCACAGCTGGGGATGGGTTGGGCTGAACTAGGGGCGACTCCAGTTCAGATGAGGAGTTGCAACAGGATGCAGTTGGGACAAGGGTGTTCGCTGAATCAAGTTCTGATGAGGAGTTGTAGATAAAACGGGAGTGTTTGCAATTGTAACTTTGCAATCGGCAAGGTGTCTTGTTGGGATGCTTTCTGGATCGTTGTGTTACAGAAGACGGGTTTGGAAGAAGGCTTTGGGACGTAAGTTATGCTCTGGGTTTAAGCAGCAAAGGAGGCTGGAACTGTGTGGGTTTCTGCTGGACTGCACTGTTTTGATATTTGCATTAGCTGCCATATTGCCCCCGTTGCTTTGGCTCCTTGTGACTTCCCTTGGATCAGGACCTGACCTTGCAGCTATTCGTTTCCCTTCGGACTGGACTGGACTTCAACTATCGGTGTTACTCTCCCTTCCATGTCTGCGGCTGTGTTTCTGGAGTTTCTGGAGTTGGCGTTATCATCCTCCCTGCATTCCTGCATTCCAGCGTGGCGTTTCCTATAGTGTTTGAAGCTCGGGTTACATTTTGCAACCCTTGAAAGGCTGCTGCTCATTAGAGTGGCTGTGAACATCATTCTACAGTTTGTTTTGCTTCTGTTGTTTGTCTGAGCAAGTCAGAGCTGAATTAAGCATTTTGTGTTTGACCCGGATTATATCTCTGGATAATCCAGGTTATATTCCAGTTGGGATTTTGTGGTTTCTTTTGCCTTTTTGAACTATTTCACACTGAAGACTAAGTGTTTTTTGCCCTGTGGTTTTGTTTTGGGCTGTTTTGTGTTTGTTTGAGCAATAAACTATACTTCTTTAATTGGCTGGCGTCTGACCTTGACACCTAAACTGTGGCAATAAATCCTATCACCTGTTACTCATAGAATCATGGTGTTAGAAGAGACCCTTAAGGTCATCCAATCCAACTCTTTTCCACCATTTAGGAATACACAATCAAGGGACTCCTGACCGATGGCCATCCAGCCTCCAGAGATGCAGATACTAGGCCTGGGTAACAATGCAAAAATTTGTTTCTAAAATCGATTTGTATTTGGGGTTTTTTTTTGTTTTGATATTTAAAATAATTACAAAATTTTCCCTTAAAAAAGTTTGGTATTTACGAAATTTCGTTAATATTTACAAAACATTTTGTAAAGATGGCGCCCTTATTTTTAAATATTTTTTCAATATTTTTTAAATTTAATTATTAATTTAGTAGAATAGGGAGGAGAAATTATTATTAAGGAGGGAAGGCAGGCACTCACTCTGGCGGGCCCTCAAGCGCTGCCGCCGAGTCAGGCCCGGCTCCTCCGAAGCAATGCGAAATTGGGAGAAGGGCTCCCCAAAGACCATCTAGCCCAGCCCTCCGCTAAGGAATTGGGAGAACGAAGCACAGCCCTCCGCTAAGGAATTGGGAGAACGAAGCACACCCACCGCAAAGGTGAGGAAGGAGGGACGGGCCGCCTTCCCGCTGAGGGTCGCTCGCCCTCTCGCTCGCCCTCTCGCTCGCCCTCTCACTCGCTTGCTCAGCCGGCGCCTTCCCCGCCCTCTCCTCCTCCTCCTCCTCCTCTTTCAGGCTCTGCCTCTGACTGGCTAAGAGAGGAGAGAGAGGAGAGCTCCCAGCAAGCATCGCCAGGCCATCTTACGTATTTCCGAAATGGACGGAAATACAAAATTTTTTGGCGCCTGCCGTTTCGATATTTAAAAACACTTCTGGGTTTAAAAATAAGTTTTGTAATCGTTTTGTAATTGCTAAAATTAACGAATATTTAACGAATTACAAAATTAACGAACGAAACCGCCCAGGCCTAGCAGATACCACTGGACTCCAAGGCAGCATAATCCAGCAGTTACCACCAGGATGTTCTTAATAAAGTTTAGATGGAATCTCTTTTCCTGCCGTTGGAATCCCTAAGGATAAAATTGGGGACAACAGGGACCCTGCTAGCGATCTAGCGATCCGGTTGTGAGTGCACAAATAAAAAAGCTTTGCAAAAGAACCAATTCAGAGTTGCTCCGGCTCAGCAGAGTAGTCATCCGAGGATAATCTTTACGTCTCACAAAGCATTTGAGTGCTCCTCAAAGCAGTCTTTGCAATGGGAAGAAAGGGAAGGCGTTGTTCATGGTTTTGGGAATCTAACATTTTCTCTCTGTTTTTTAATCCCTTTCATTGGGTACATCTACACTGTAGAATGAATACGGTTTGGCACCACTTGAATTCCAAGGCTGTGGAATTCTGGGGTTTGTAGTTTGGTGAAGCACCAGAAGGCTCAAGAACGTGCAAAATGGCAACACCTGTGATTCCATAGCATTGAGCCATGGCAGTTCAAGTAGGGTCAAAATGCATCAAGTTGCATCCATTGCTATATCTTTTGGCAGCAAATCCCATTCTGTATGAAGTTAGTACTCAATTCACTTTCATAATTTTCGAGCAATAGAAAGTAGAGTTGTGCTTGGAAATGTTTTACATCATTTCCTCCATTCTTTCGTTACTTCTGTTACCTTCAGGAGCACGTAATGGGAAGCCCCCAGTTGCTGAGATTTATAGTTTGCCTACAATCAAAGAGTATTCTGAACTCCACCAACAATGGGATTGAACCAAACTTGGCACACAGAACTCCCATAACCATCAGAAAATACTGGAAGGCTTTCGTGAGCATTGAACTTGAGTTTGGGAGGTGTAGTTCACATACATCCAGAGAGCCCTATGGACTCAAACAATGATGGATCTGGACCAAACTCGGCATGAATCCTCAACATGGCCAAATGTGAACACTGGTGGAGTTTGGGGAAAATATAATCTTGACATTTGGGAGTTGTAGTTGCTGGGATTTATAGTTCACCTACAATCAAATAGCATTCTGAATTCCACCAGTGATGGAATTGAACCAAACTTGGCACACAGTTCTCCCATGACCAACAGAAAATATGGGAAGATTTTGGTGGGCAGTGTCCTTTGGTTTTGGAGTTGTAGTTCACCTACATCCAGAGAGCACTGTGGACTCAAACAATGATGGATCTGGACCAAACTCGGCATGAATCCTCAACATGCCCAAATGTGAACACTGGTGGAGTTTGGGGAAAATAGACCTTGACATTTGGGAGTTGTAGTTGTTGGAATTTATACTTCACTTACAATCAAAAAGCATTCTGAACCCCATCAACGATAGAATTGGGCCAAACTTCCCACACAGAACCTCCATCCGTCTCCCAGGAGACTGGTTTGCATTGCTTTTTTTGGTTGCTTGAAGTGGTTGCCCCTTGCCTTTCTCTTAGGAGCTGCTGCAGCCTTGCAAAGCCTGGAGTTTAACAACCAAAGGCGGGAAAAGCCAGCCTGCAAACTCTTTGCAATGATTGGCCTACGGAGCAATTCTTTGTGCCCGCCCCTGCTCCCGGGGAAAGACTTCCATTTTGGAATCCTCCCTGCTTGTTCAGTTCTGAAGAAGGAATCTGATGTGCTGGTGGCCAGAAAAGGTAGCTCCAACAAACCACCGCAAAAACAATTGAGATAAGCTTCATAGTTAGATAAGCTTAATTGATATAATAGTTAGATAAGCTTAATTGAGTTATTGAGAAGTTTATTAAGGAGAATTCAGCTATAGTTAGATAGATTATAAGAGAGTTATAGAGTATAAACAAAAATAGATATTGAGCTTTGAGAATTGAGTTTTAAAGAGTCTTATAGAGAGAGAGACTGCATTGCCTTATCTCCAAGGCTAATCTGGAGCTTAGATAGACAGGGAAAGATTTGTTCTTTCTACAAGGCAACAGCTCTGGATTAGGGTGAAGGATCCCTGGATCCCTTTGCCACTTGGGGAAAGGCTGACTCAGTAACTGGTGGAGAAGAGAAAGAAGAAATATCTATTTGGTTTATCAATTGACTGTTCTGTTTGCAACTTTGAGAAATAAATATTAGGCCTGGGTAACAACGGAAAAATTTGTTTCTAAAATCGATTTGTATTTGGGTTTTTTTTTTGTTTTGATATTTAAAATAATTACAAAATTTTCCCTTTAAAAAGTTCGATATTTACGAAATTTCATAAATGGTAAAAAATTAACGAATCGATTTCCGAAACAATAACGAATCGATTCGTTAATGGCGGACGCAACCGCGAAATACGCTAAAAAACCTCCAAAAACTTCTGAAGCTTCCCTCTCCCTCTGTTGTTGACTGTTGGTGTGATATTATAATTTTTTTTCACTAATTAAACCATAAAACTGGCCCAGACATGCGGAAATAATAATGAAACGACCTCAGAACAATAACGAAACGAATACAATAACGAAATACGAAGCATTTACAAAACGTGTTTAAAAATTCGGTTTTTTTAATAATTGCTCCAGAATGGTTCGTTATCGTTTTGTAATTGGAAAAATTAACGAATTATTAACGAATTACGAATTAACGAAACGAAACTGCCCAGGCCTAATAAATATCCCTTTTTTTAATGTTCAGAACTTGTAATAGACTCAGTTACTGAGAATCTCAATCTTCTCAAGAAAAATCACCGGCAGTTCGCCCAGACATAAAGAACAGCACATCATAGCTTTGTTTTTCTAAAAGCGTCTGGGTGTAAAGGCACAGACCCCTCTGACACCCCCAGGGGTCCCGACCCCCAGGTTGAGAAACGCCGATGTAAAATAAGGCGATGCTACAATTTGATCCTTGCTACTGTTGACCCCAACCCATAAGACTGACCCATCCTCTGTCTCCTCTGTTCTTAATGCTCTGCAAGTGCAGCATTTTCCCGAATGAAGCAGAGAGTGTTTGAGGACTGGGACATCCGTAGGGATACTAAGGTGCTTGTCTATAAAGCTATTGTCCTCCCAACCCTGCTATATGCCTGCGAAACGTGGACTGTCTACAGACGTCACATGCAGCTCCTGGAACGTTTCCATCAGCGCTGCCTCCGGAAAATCCTGCAAATCTCCTGGGAAGACAAGCGGACAAACGTCAGCGTGCTGGAAGAAGCAAAGATCACCAGCATTGAAGCGATGGTCCTCCAACATCAACTCCGCTGGACAGGCCATGTTGTCCGGATGCCTGACCACCATCTCCCAAAGCAGTTGCTCTACTCCAAACTCAAGAACGGAAAACGGAATGTTGGTGGGCAGGAAAAGAGATTTAAAGATGGGCTCAAAGCCAACCTTAAAAACTCTGGCATAGACACTGAGAACTGGGAGGCCCTGGCCCTTGAGCGCTCCAGCTGGAGGTCAGCTGTGACCAGCAGTGCTGCAGAATTCGAGGAGGCACGAGTGGAGGGTGAAAGAGAGAAATGTGCCAGGAGGAAGGCGCGTCAAGCCAACCCCAACCGGGACCGCCTTCCACCTGGAAACCAGTGCCCTCACTGCGGAAGAAGATGCAGAGCAAGAATAGGGCTCCACAGCCACCTACGGACCCACAAGGAAACCCATGATGGAAGACCATCTTACTCGTCCAACGAGGGATCGCCTAAGTAAGTAAGTAAGTCTTAATGCTTCTGGATATATTTACAGAGAGAGAGAGAGAGACAGAGAGAGAGAGATGAAGGGGATATTTTACATCCAAGTCTCTCTATTTATTTTTTCCACCAAAAGACCCCTGAGCAGTAATCAATACATACGATCCAAACAATGCATTAATGGCTGGTGATAATGTGGCTGCTTAATTGAATTTTAATTGCAACTGGCTTCTTTACATGTTTTCCACTGCCAATGTGCTATTAAAGAGAAATAACAATTGGTGAATAATTTCCTTCCCCAAGATTGTATTGGGAAACATCAAATAATTTTCCAATTTTCAAACAGTGCTTTGAGCATTGGAACTATGACTCTAGAGACCCGGGTTCAATTTGCTGCTTGGCCAGGGAAACCCAAATGGGCAAGGCACACTCTCTCAGCCTCAAAGGAAGGGCAAACCTTCTCTAGCCAAATCTTTTCCAAGAAAACCTATTATGTTATTTTATCGTGTCATCAGCAACCAGATATTTGTATTACATTTTTAATAAAAACAAACAAACAGACAAAACACAGAATTTGCAAGCTTGGTAGTTGATTAAATTTGACCAGTATCTGGCCACTTGGAGTGCTTCTGGTGTTGCTGCAAGGACGTCCTCCTTTATGCATGTGACAGGGCTCAGGTTGCATTGCAGCAGGTGGTCTGTAATTTGCTCTTCTCCACACTCGCATGTCGAGGATTCCACTTTGTGGCCCCATTTCTTGAGGTTGGCTCTGCATCTCGTGGTGCCAAAGTGTAGTCTGTTCAGCGCCTTCCAAGTCACCCAGTTTTCTGTGTGCCCAGGAGGGGAGACTCTCATTTGGTATCAGCCATTGATTGAGGTTCTGGGTTTGAGCCTGCCACTTTTGGACTCTCGCTTGCTGGGGTGTTCCAGCGAGTGTCAAGAAATCCTATGACAGGTTCATTTCAAAAAGGACTTGAAGACATATAACCAGCACTACCACCACCACTCTAGGCTAAGGCGGGATTGACACTGTACTATATTACAGTTTGGAACATGATCAAGGGTATGGGGAACGAGCCCTATGAGGAGCAGCTTAAAGAGCTGGGTATGTTTAGCCTGAAGAAGAGAAGGCTGAGAGGAGATATGATAGCCATGTATAAATATGTGAGAGGAAGCCACAGGGAGGAGGGAGCAAGCTTGTTTTTTGCTGCCCTGGAGACTAGGGCGCAATGGAACAATGGCTTCAAACTACAAGAAAGGAGATTCCATCTGAACATGAGGAAGAACTTCCTGACTGTGAGAGCCGTTCAGCAGTGGAACTCTCTGCCCCGGAGTGTGGTGGAGGCTCCTTCTTTGGAAGCTTTTAAACAGAGGCTGGATGGCCATCTGTCAGGGGTGATTTGAATGCAATTTTCCTGCTTCTTGGCAGGGGGTTGGACTGGATGGACCATGAGGTCTCTTCCAAATCTTTGATTCTATGATTCTATGAAATCTTTTCCAAAAAAACCCATGATAGATTAATTTCCAAAAGGACTGGAGAACATTCTACAACAACAACAACAACAACAACAACAACGAGAACAACAACAACCTCTGTTGGCTAATGCTGGATCAACACTGCATTATATTGTCAGTATAGGTAAAGGGAAACGTTCTTTCCTGACATTAAGTCCGATCATGTCTGACTCTGGGAGTTGGTGCTCATCTCTATTTCTAAGCCAAAGAGCCGGTGTTGTCCATAGACGCATCCAAGGTCATGTGGCTAGCATGACTTCATGGAGTGCCATTACCTTCCCGACGGAGCAGTGAAGTCGATAGGAACTTTAGGAGGGTCTTCCCCAGGAGGAGGGACCCTGAGACCCCACCAAAGAAGGATCGCTACTTTGGCGAGCTAAGAAAAGCCTGATTTCAGCAACTTTTATTTCTTTAAAAATTCAAAATAAATCTCCCCAAAGTTGAAGAAGTGGCACCGAGGTGTTTTTATTAGCGATTCAGCTGGGAAACTCTTTCCAAGGACTGGGACGCCAAGGCCAGGCTCTTCCCTGAAAGCCTTATGGGGTAGCTGCACCAAGTCTCCAGGTCAGGGGCTTGGCAGAGGCAATGGAATGGCAAAAAGCAGCAGCGCAGCAGCAGCAGAGCCGGTCTTTTGACAATCAGCTGTTTCTTGAAATTATTTTCTCAAAACTTAAAAGATTATTCCCCGGGTGTAGAAGCCCGAAATGCAAAAAGCGAGATAGCAGAAAGTGTTAGAATTAAGCTAGGAAAAATATGCCACCAAAATGGAGGCGATCCGCCCTCTCGTGGATACGGGGGGGCCTGGGGGTTTCCGTATCCGCGGTTTGGGGGAGCACAGATTCGGTCTCCCCGGAATGCCAGAAAGGCATTCCAGGCAGGCCTGCAGTCTCCCGCGGCCTGGAAAAGGTTAGTTTCATGCATTGGGATAGTTTCAGGCAAGAAGAGACACAAAGTATCAAGCCAGTTGCAATTCCATTAATCTTTATTTAGGGATTTGTTACAAAGTTAGGGCTTGGCAGAGAGCATACGGCTGTGCAGAGTCCTAGCTTGAGTTTGCTGTTGGGGCACATTTCATCAGCTTGGACCAATCTTTGCACCCAGGAACTGTGGAACTCCCTGCTGCTGGTCACACCAGCTTGAAGGCAGGGGCCTGGGATGCCCTCGACAACAGCAGTACCTATTGATCTACTCACATTTGCATGTTTTTTAACTGCTCGGTTGGCAGAAGCTGGGCCTAACAGCAGGAGGTCATGCCGCTGTCCGGATTCAAACCTGCAACCTTTCGGTTAGCAAGTTCAGCAGCTCAGTGGGTTAATCTGTGCCAGTGGAGGCTCCATTTGTTAGTATAGACCCATATAATAAAGTTACAATGCATTATATGGGACCATACTGGCCATATAATGCAGTTCCAAACTGCATCATATGGCAGTGTGGACCCAGCCTAAAACTCTCTTGGTAAAATAAGCATTCTCAGTGTCACAAACTCCGATCGAGACAGTGTGCATGTCTTTATTTTCATCTCCCCCTTCTCTCCCCTTTTCCCAAATAATTAGCACAGCAGCTGTGCTAAAATGCAACCGTTAAAAATGCAAATAGGATTCAGGGCAAGTCGTCAAAGGCAAAACAGCAAGAAGAACCTAACGAGCTGCACAAAATGTACTCCGCTGCTTTCCAGATTATTTCAATTGGAGAGGAAAAAGACAAGGCTCCCGGTGAAAGGGACCTGCGTACCCTCGGTCTCCATGTAATAACTGGTTAATCAGCCAATTAGGGGGGAACAAACAATTACGAATGGGGAAGGAGGCAGAAAGGACGGCCCTGGAAGAGGGGAGGAAAGATGCAAAGAAAGAAAAGTGGTCAAGGTAGGACCTAATCCCTTTGAAAGGATTCCTAGCATTAACCCCTAAAGAATTCCACTTCGGCCCTACCTGAATTCATTTCCTTGCCTTTCCCCTCCTTAGCCAGCTACTTCTTGGAATGGTTAATTGGCTGATGAACTAGCAATTACTTTCCCATCTTGCTTTAGACACAAGTCCCTTTCAAATAGGGAACTTTTCGGGAACAGCGGATTTTCGGCCCCGATGCTTGCAAATGGGATTGCTGTATAAACAAACCCAAGATTTGCAGGTGGAGCACAGGGTGCATCCACACTGTAGAAATAATGCAGTGTTCTGTCGCGCGCTGGGCCTGTAAAGAATTTCCTTTAGAACAGGACGTGCAACCTTTGCCCGGCGGGAAGCCAGGGTGCCCAAGGAGAAGTTCTCAGAGGTTTTCCACCACAAATGATCTTTAGATGGCTTGTGAAGTATAACAAAGTCTTTTATTAATGAACAATCAAACAGAAACTTATCTTGTCTTCAATAAAGTTAACCAAATGCTTCCAGGCTTTTATGCAACTGGTGGCTTCCTAAACTTGCCCACGAAGGACAGGCAACTTGTCTTCAATAACTTTTTCTTTACTTTAAAGGAAAATCCCTTTTATAAACTTCTTCCAGGCTGACTGTAATCTAACCCTTACTGATGTGGGCTCCGCTACCGGGTGGAACTGCGTCTCGAGCACCGAGTGGACCTACCAGTAAAGGTTAAAAATTCAATAACAAAATAGCATTAGAATAAACAAAAAAAACACAGACATAGTAAACAGTGGGCAGTAGGGCTGGGCGGTTTCGTTCGTTAATTTCGTAATTCGTTATTAATTCATATTTAAATTAGCTTACGATCTGATATTGAGCCATTTTGGAATAGTGTGAGGAGTTAAATAGATTCGAAACAATTTTTCAACTTATTTCGTAATTGTTTCGAAATTGTTTCGTAATTGTTTCGTAATTGTTTCGCATGCCTGGTGCAAGTTTTATAGTTGTTGTTTGTTTTATCACACCAACAGTCAACAACAGAGGGAGAGGGAAGCTTTAGAAGTTCCCTCTGTCCCATTTGGAGGTTTTTTCAGCATATTTTTAGCATATTTGGAGGTTTTTTTAGCATATTGCGCAATCGCGTCCGCCAGTAACGAATCGATTCGAAATTTACGAAATTTTGTATATTTCGAAATTTTTAAAAGGAAAATTTCGGAATTCTTTAAAGAAACGAAACGTGATGGACCCCTTAAAAATGAATCGGGTTTAGAAATAAATTTTTCCGTGGTTACCCAGCCCTAGTGGGCAGGCCACATGAACAGGATAAAATGGCCACGGTGGTACACGCTCTAGTCACATCCCGCCTTGACTACTGCAATGCTCTCTACGTGGGGCTGCCCTTGAAGACGGCCCGGAAGCTTCAGCTAGTCCAGCGCACGGCAGCCATGTTACTAACAGGAGCGGGACGCAGGGAGCATACAACGCCCTTGTTGTTCCAGCTCCACTGGCTGCCGATCTGCTACTGGGCCCAATTTAAGGTGCTGGTGTTATCCTACAAAGCCCTAAACGGTTCTGGCCCAAAATACCTTTCGGACCGCATCTCGGCCTATGAGCCCACGAGGGCCTTGAGATCGTCCGGGGAGGCCCTTCTCTCGATCCCGCCTGCCTCACAGGCACGTCTGGCGGGGACGAGAGAGAGGGCCTTCTCGGTGGTGGCCCCCCGGCTGTGGAACGACCTCCCTGCTGACATCAGACAGGCGCCCTCCCTTATGTCTTTCCGTAAGAACTTAAAGACATGGTTATTTGAGAGGGCATTTAACTGAGTGCTACATAAAGTGGTAATGACAACTGGAACGGAATATGGATGATGAGATTGGTTTATGATTCTACGAAGAGACGAAGCGGATTATTTAGTGTAATTATATTATTGTGTATTAGTGATATGTTTGATTTGTTGGTATTGCTCTGTTGTAAATTGTTTTTTACATGTTGTACACCGCCGTGAGTCGCCCTAGGGCTGAGAATGGCGGTCAACAAATGCACCAAATAAATAAATAAATAAATAAATAAATAAAATTAAAGACTATAATGAGATAAAAATAGGAGCAGGTTATTTGCCGGGAACTCATAAAGATATTCAAGGTTGTGAAACTAAACTTCCCATTTGGGGGGGGGGGGGGCACGTATTCCAGTAATGGAAGCATTGATGGGAGCAATAGTGTCATCTTGCATTTGTTCTGATTGGTTGTTGTTGTTGTTATTTTACTGACACAAAAACACAGTATGACACAGCAAACGAGATATATATGCTGGATTTCGTATCACAAAATCACAAGTTGAACACTTCCCAAGTGATTAGGACTATGTGATGTATTATTATTATTATTATTATTATTATTATTATTATTATTATTAGAAACAGGAGCCCCCGGTGGCGCAGTGGGTTAAACCCCTATGCTGGCAGGACTGAAGACTGACAGGTCGCAAGTTCAAATCTGGGGAGATGCGAATGAGCTCCTTCTATCAGCTCCAGCTCCTCATACGGGGACTTGAGAGAAGCCTCCCACAACGATGATAAAAAACCTCAAATCATCCAGGCGTCCCTTGGGCAACATCCTTAGACAGCCAATTCTCTCACACCAGAAGCTGACTGTAATCTAACCCTTACTGATGTGGGCTCCGCTACTGGGTGGAACTGCGTCTCGAGCACCAAGTGGACCTACCAGTAAAGGTTTAGATATTCTCCAGCTGGAGTTCTTTGGTCTTTAGGGCTGTTTTCCTGGAAATCTTTGGAGACTCTTAAGACTGTTTTCCCCTGGAAAGTCTTAAGGGTTGAAGCTTTTGTACAGGAGAAGCTTGCACACGTCCTGTACATTAGCTTTCCTTGCTGAGACTAACTAAAAATGGCTCCCTTTCCTTCCCAATTGCCCTGAGCAAGGGGCGGGACCAAAACTTATTATTTATTCATTTATTTATTTACAGCTTTTACATTCCGCCCTTCTCACCCCGCAGGGAACTCAGGCGGATTACACATATATGGCAAACATTCAATGCCAATTTTTGACATACAAACATATATAGACACACACAAAGGCTATTTAACTTTTTCTGGCCGCCAGGGGAGCTGTCGCTCTCATCGTCCATCTGTGACTCTGATGAAGCACTTCCGCATTCCCCGCACGCTTCCCCGCTGGAATGCTTTGCTGGAGTCTTCTTTATGGCCTCATAAATCAGTTAATTTAGCCTCCCCACACTTTAAGGTGGTACCTTATTTTCCTACTTGACAGATGCAACTGTCTTTCGGGTTGCAAAGGTTGACAACAGGCTACACATAATTGGTTGGAAACCCACTCCAACCCAGGCTGGCTTCAAACTCATGACCTTTTTGGTCAGAGTGATCTTAATGCAGCTGACACTCAGCCAGCTGCGCCACACAAAACCCTGGTTACCAACAGAACATACTGGAGGTGTTTGTGTGTGTGCGTGTGGGGGGGGGGGGGGGGGGAACCAACCTACCCATGTGGGAGTTGTAGTTCACCTTGCACCCAGAGTACTCTGAACCTCAGCAATGATGGCTCTGGACCAAGCATGGCACACAGAACCCTGGTGAACAACAGAACATACTGGAGGTGTTTTGGGGGGACCTACCCATGTGGGAGTTGTAGTTCACCCTGCACCCAAAGCACTCTGAACCCCACCAATGATGGATCTGGACTAAACATGGCACACAGAATCCTGGTGACCAACAGAACATACTGGAGGTGTTTGTGGGGGAACCAACCTATCTGTGTGGGAGTTGAAATTCACCTTGCACCAAGACCACTCTGAACTCCCACCAATGATGGGTCTGGACTAAACATGGTACACAGAACCCTGGTGACCAACAGAATATACTGGAGGTGTTTATGGGGGGACCATCCTACCCATGTGGGAGTTATAGTTGACCTTGCACCCAGAGCACTCTGAACCCCCACCAATGATTGGTCTGGACCAATCATGGCACACAGAACCCTGGTGACCAACAGAACATACTGGAGGTGTTTGTGGGGGAATCAACCTACTCATGGGGGAGTTGTAGTTCACCCTGCACTCAGGGCACTCTGAACCCCACCAATGATGGCTCTGGACCAAGCATGGCACACAGAACCCTGGTGACCAACAGAACATACTGGAGGTGTTTGTGGGGGAATCAACCTACTCATGGGGGAGTTGTAGTTCACCCTGCACTCAGGGCACTCTGAACCCCACCAATGATGGATCTGGACCAAACATGGCACACAGAACCCTGGTGACCAACAGAACATACTGGAGGTGTTTGTGGGGGAATCAACCTACTCATGGGGGAGTTGTAGTTCACCCTGCACTCAGGGCACTCTGAACCCCACCAATGATGGCTCTGGACCAAACATGGCACACAGAACCCTGGTGACCAACAGAACATACTGGAGGTGTTTGTGGGGGAATCAACTTACTCATGGGGGGAGTTGTAGTTCACCCTGCACTCAGGGCACTCTGAACCCCACCAATGATGGATCTGGACCAAACATGGCACACAGAACCCTGGTGACCAACAGAACATACTGGAGGTGTTTGTGGGGGAATCAACCTACTCATGGGGGAGTTGTAGTTCACCCTGCACTCAGGGCACTCTGAACCCCACCAATGATGGCTCTGGACCAAACATGGCACACAGAACCCTGGTGACCAACAGAACATACTGGAGGTGTTTGTGGGGGAATCAACTTACTCATGGGGGGAGTTGTAGTTCACCCTGCACTCAGGGCACTCTGAACCCCACCAATGATGGATCTGGACCAAACATGGCACACAGAAGCCTGGTGACCAACAGAACATACTGGAGGTGTTTGTGGGGGGGGGGGGATACCAACCTACCCATGTAGGAGTTGTACATCACCTTGTACCCAGACCACTCTGAACCCCCACCAATGATGGGTCTGGACCATACATGGCACACAGAACCCTGGTGACCAACAGAATATACTGGAGGGTTGCGGGGGAACTGATCAGTTGCGGGGGAACTGATCTACCCACATGGGAATTGTAGTTCACCTTGCACCAAGAGCACTCTGAATCCCACGAATGACAGATCTGAACCAAACATGGCACACGGAACCCTGGTGACCAACAAATACTCAATATGCCCAAATGTGCAGATTGGTGGAGTTTGGGAAAAACAGACCTTGACTTTTGGGAGTTGTAGTTGCTGGGATTTATAGTTCACCTGCAATCAAAGAGAATTCTGAACCCTACCAATGATACAATTGGTCCAAACTTCCCACACAGAACTCCCATGACCAACAGAAAATACTGGAAAGGTCTGGTGGGTATTGACTTTGAGTTTTGGAGTTGTAGTTCACCTACATCCAGAGAGCGCTGAGAACTCAAATAATGATGGATCTGGACCAAACTTGGCACGGATACTCAATATGCCCAAATGTAAACAGTGGTAGAGTTTTGGGAATATACACCTTGATATTTGGGAGTTGTAGTTGCTGGGATTTATAGTTCACTTACAATCAAAGAGCATTATGAACCCTACCAAACATAGAATTGGGCCAAACTTCCCACACAGAACCCCCATGACCAACAGAAAATACTGTGTTTTCTGATGGTCTTTGGCAACCCCTCTGACACCCCCTCGCAACCCCTCAAAGGGTCCCGATCCCCAGGTTGAGAAACGGTGCTCTAAGTGGGTTGCTTTTATGTATGGCTGGAGAGACCGTGCCTTTGCCAGAAAAGTCAGCATATGTAAATGGGAATAGTGGAGTTACCATCTCATCCGTGGGCATCATAACATGTTGGGTCCCCCCTTCCAACTTCAGGCACCAAAGAAAAATTCCCACCATTCAGATGAAGGTCCAGGACACGAATTTGACCTCCCCGGCTCTCAAAGGCGAGGGATGAAACCATTTTAATCTGTCATTTCCCCAGTTCTCAAAGTGGCATTGTCTCAACCGCCAAAGCATCCAATCCTGCTCTGTGGAGGGGGTTCAGGACCAGTGAGTTTGTCCCGTTCAGAATGTTGTTCCTGCTGTTCACTAAAGACGTGCTCACGTCGGCCGAGACGGACTTCTGAAAGCTTCCTTCCAATTAGCTCCGTCCTGCTGGGTTCCAAGCAAAGCTGGGAGATCATGCGAACCGTCATGGAAACATGGCCTCTTCACAAGCAAGTCCATTCAGAGATGCCGTCCATGAAAGTGAAGGCCCTATGGATGGGGGTGATATCACAATCTGGCCTCCTCTGATCAATGCCATGGCCACCAACGCTGGGAATTGTCAACGGAGAAGCACACCTCTGACACATAATGCTTGCTTAATGGATAATAGCATCCCCAGAAAATTCCAACACAAAACAGAACTGGGGAAAATAGAATGTATCATAGAACCATAGACTCATAGAGTTGGAAGAGACCTCATGGGCCATCCAGTCCAACCCCCTTCTAAGAAGCACCCCCGACAGATGGCCATCCAGCCCCTGTTTAAACACTTCCAAAGAAGGAGCCTCCACCACACTCCGAGGCAGAGAGTTCCACTGCTGAACGGCTCTCACAGTCAGGAAGTTCTTCCTCATGTTCAGATGGAATCTCCTTTCTTGTAGTTTGAAGCCATTGTTCCATTGCGTCCTAGTCTCCAAGGAAGCAGAAAACAAGCTTGCTCCCTCCTCCCTACTACTTCCTCTCACATATTTATACATGGCCTTCATCATGTCTCCTCTCAGCCTTCTCTAAACATATCCAGCTCTTTAGGCCGCTCCTCATAGGGCTTGTTCTCCAGACCCTTGATCATTTTAGTCACCCTCCTCTGGACACATTCCAGCCTGTCAATATCTCTCTTCAATTGCGGTGCACAGAATTGGACGCAATATTCCAGGTGTGGTCTAACCAATGCAGAATAATAATAATAATAATAATAATAATAATAATAATAATATTTATTTGTACCCCGCCATCATCTCCCCAAGGGACTCGGTGCAGCTTACATGAGGCCAAGCCCACAATACAACAACAAAAACAATAGCAATAGTAATACAAACAATAAATAAATAAACTCATAAACAGAAAATAGCAATAATCATTAACAATAACACAGCAACGTTTAAAAACCTATGACAGGGCCAATGTACTCATTAAAAATTTAAAAATAATGCTGGGCGTGACCAGGTGACATATAACAGGATAGAAATTTTGGAGAGGGATAGAGCATGTAGACAATCCTAGATCATTAAAAAGTGCATTTAGGGACATATTGCACATCAATAAACAAAAGCGATAACAATCAATAGAGAACAGTTAAAATAAAACTCAAAAACAAAAAATACACGATAAGCAATAAACACTAACAATAACATTCAGCATTTAAAAACCTATGGCCGGGCTAAATTTAATAATTAAAATTTAAAATAGAATAGAGGGGTAGCATTACTTCCCTGGATCTAGACACTATGCTCCTCTTGATGCAGGCCAAAATCCCATTGGCTTTTTTTTTTGCCGCCACATCACATTGTTGGCTCATGTTTAATCTTTTTCATACGTACTGCTCTCGAGCCAGGCATTGTCCCCCATTCTGTATCTTTGCATTTCCTTTTTTCTGCCTAAGTGGAGTATCTTGCATTTGTCACTGTTGAACTTCATTTTGTTAGCTTTGGCCCATCTGCTATGGCTGACTTCTCTGGTTGAAGTAGTCTGCAGTGCCTTTCATGTTCCTTGATTCGTGTTTGGGTGCTGCAGGCCAATGGGCTCTCCAGGCCAATGGAGACTCCACCTCAGACATCAGAAGAGCTGCAAGACCAAGAACAAGCCACGAGAGTCAAGACAAAGACCCACCCAGAGGAAAAGTGTTCCTGCCATACATCAAGGGAACCACTGACCGCAGAGGGAAACTGATAAGGAAACACAACATACAAACTATCGACAGACCCACCAAGAAAACCCAACAAATGCTCCGTTCAGCAAAGGACAAGAGGGATCCTCTCACCTCTGCAGGAGTCTACCGTATACCATGCAGCTGTGGACAAGTCTACATAGGGACCACCAAACGCAGCAGCATTGCCCAGACACGAATCAAGGAACATGAAAGGCACAGCAGACAACCAGAGAAGTCAGCCATAGCAGAGCACCTGATGAACCAGCCTGAACACAGCATATTATTTGAGAGCACAGAAATGCTGGACCACACCAACAACCACCATGTTAGACTACACAGAGAAGCTACTGAAATCCACAAGCGTGTGGACAATTTCAACAGAAAGGAAGAGACCATGAAAATGAACAAAATCTGGCTACCAGTATTAAAAAAAACTCTAAAATTACAACAGCAAAGCAGCAGAGAGGAAACAACCAGGCACATCTTAACACCTCTCAACAAAAGATTTTCCCAGGCTCAGCCAGGCCTTCAAATGCTAATGAAGGTGGTCAGTTGAAACATTCAGACCTAGCTCCAGCAGAGAAGAGCTCTTTGCCCCACCCCAGCCATTCCACAGATATATAAACCCATTGTCCTAATTCCAACAGACCTCACTACCTCTGAGGATGCTTGCCATAGATGCAGGCGAAACGTCAGGAGAAATGCCTCTAGAACATGGCCCTACAGCCCGAAAAAACCCACAAGAACCTAATAAATGTGTTGTTGGGCTTGGCCTCATGTAAGCCGCCCCGAGTCCCCTTGGGGAGATGGTGGCGGGGTATAAATAATAATAATAATAATTATTATTATTATTATTATTATTATTATTATTCTATCCACAGAAAGTGCTTTAATTTTGCAATGTGGACATATCCACAGAAATTGCTATAACTTTTTGATATGGATATATGCACTGAAAGGGACTTGAACGGTTGTCTAAACTATCTGTTTCGGAAAGTTGTTGGGAATGGTAGAAATGATGGAAACATGAAGAAGGAACAGAAAAGCCACTTCCCAGCTTGGCTTCCATGAAGACCAACCTCGGCATCCCATCCTCTCTTCCCTCTCCCCAAAATTACATAACAGAGCCAGCCTTCTCTGGGGCCTAATTAACTAATTAATCAGGTGCTGAAACAGAATGAATAGGGGTTCTCAGGCAGACAGGCCAAGCTGTGCGGGAAGCAGCACTCGGGCATCTCCAAGACAGAGCGGCCTTTCTTTTCGGAGGGGCCCTGGGCTCATTCAGAATTTCTTTTCTTCTTGGAAGAGGAGGAGGAGGAGGAGGAAGAGGTGGCGGTGTTTGCAAAGGCCGAGGGCGTCCCATCAGCTGGGCCAGCACAAAGTTTTGGAAGAGCAAGGAATCCAAGCCAAAGGTGTCCAGTTTCTACCCATCAGGTCTCTGAAATGCTGCAAAGATGGGTGGTGGGTTTCCGTGGGATTCTCTCCTAAGATGTTGCACTTTGGCCAGACCAAGATGGACCACTCCCTCCTTCCCTGTGCCTTATTGTGCCTGCTTCGGGATTAAAGCTCCCTTATGCATGTCAATGAGAAAACTGGGGTCACATGGAGGGACCCCCCCCCCATCCCACCAAATACACACACAGAGAGTGGTTGTTCAAAACAGTCGGTGGAAACCAAAGCCAAACGAACTTACTAAGCCCTTCCATGATGGCATTTCTTGGATATTGGAATCCACACATGAAGCAGGGATGTCAGAGAGAGATTTTAAATTAAAATCTTATACAGGGGAAATATATATATAGGCCTGGGTAACAATGCAAAAATTTGTTTCTAAAATCGTTTTGTAATTGGGGGTTTTTTTTGTTTCGATATTTAAAATAATTACAAAATTTTCCAAAAAAAAAGTTCGGTATTTACGAAATTTCGTAAATATTTACAAAACATTTTGTAAAGATGGCGCCCTTTTTTTTTCAATATTTTAAATTTAATTATTAATTTAGTAGAATAGGGAGGAGAAATTAAAATTATTATTAAGGAGGGAAGGCAGGCACTCACTCTGGCGGGCCCTCTAATCAAGGTGGTCAGTTGAAACATTCACACCTCGCTCCAGCAGACAAGAGTCCTTTGTCCCACCCTGGTCATTATTCCACATAAATATAAACCCTTTTTCCTACTTCCAACAGACCTCACTACCTCTGAGGATGCTTGCCATAGATGCAGGCAAAACGTCAGGAGAGAATGCCTCGCTCGCCCCTCTCGCTCGCCGCTCGCTCGCCCCTCTCGCTCACCGCTCGCTCGCCCCTCTCGCTCGCCCCTCTCGCTCGCCCCCCTCGCTCGCCCCTCTCACTCGCCATAGATGCAGGCGAAAAGTCAGGAGAAAATGCCTCTAGGCCATGGCCATATGGCCTGAAAAAACCTACAACAACCCAATCAGGGACATCTAATCAGTCACCTCTCAACAAAAGATTGCTCCAGGCACTGCCAGGCCATCAAATGCTAATCAAGGTGGTCAGTTGAAACATTCACACCTCGCTCCAGCAGACAAGAGTCCTTTGTCCCACCCTGGTCATTATTCCACATAAATATAAACCCTTATAAATATAGACCTCACTACCTCTGAGGATGCTTGCCATAGATGCAGGCAAAACGTCAGGAGAGAATGCCTCGCTCGCCCCTCTCGCTCGCTGCTCGCTCGCCCCTCTCGCTCGCCCCGCTCGCTCGCCGCTCGCTCGTCCCTCTCGCTCGCCATAGATGCAGGCGAAAAGTCAGGAGAAAATGCCTCTAGGCCATGGCCATATAGCCTGAAAAAACCTACAACTCAGAGAGGAGAGCTCCCAGCAAGCATCGGCAGGCGGCCATCTTACGTATTTCCGAAATGGACGGAAATCCAAAATTTTTTGGCGCCTGCCGTTTCGATATTTAAAAACACTTCCAGGTTAAAAAAAAGTTTTGTAATCGTTTCGTAATTCAAAAAATAACGAATTTTTTAACAAATTACGAATTAACGAAACGAATTGACCAGCCCTATATATATAACTAGCTGTCCCCTGCCACGCGTTGCTGTGGCCCAGTCTGGTGATCTGGAAAATAAAGTAATGAGAAAGGGTTGGTTTCTAATATATGTAATTCCTTTCTGCTTGTGAGTAAACAGTATTTCTTGTTGTTTCTTTGTCAGTGTTGATGTGGAGAGTGTCTGGTTTGCCTACTCTGGAACATGCAACATATCATAGTCCTTCTTTAAGGGTCTCTTTCAAATCTGTGATACAAAATCTGTGTGTGTGAGAGAGAATCATATCTATATTTATGACTGGATGGCTCTTGATCAGGAGGGCTCTGATTACCTTTTCTTGCCCTGGTGAAGAGAGTTGGACTGGATGGCCTTAAGTATTTTCCGTTGGTCATGGGGGTTCTGTGTGGGAAGTTTGCCCCATTTCTGTCGTTTGTGGGTTACAGAATGCTCTTTAATTGTAGTGAACTATAAATCCCAGTAACTACAAATCCCAAATGTCAAGGTCTATTTCCTCCAAACTCCATCTGTGTTCATATTTGGGCATATGGAATATTTGTGTCAAGTTTGATCCAGATCCATCATTGTTTGAGTCCACAGTGCTCTCTGGATGTAGGTGAACTACAACTCCCAAACTCAAGGTCAATGCCCACCAAACCCTTCCAGTGTGTTCTGTTGGTCATGGAAGTCCTGTATGCCATGTTTGGTTCAATTCCATCATTGGTGGAGTTCAGAATGCTCTTTGATTGTAGGTGAACTATAAATCCCAGCAACTACAACTCCCAAATATCAAGATCTATTTCCCTTAAACTCCATCTATGTTCATGTTTGGGCATATGGAATATTCGTGCCAAGTTTGGTCCAGATCCATCATTGTTTGAGTCCACAGTGCTCTCTGGATGTGGGTGAACTACACTTCCCAAACTCAATGTCAATGTCCACCAAACCCTTCCAGTTTTTTCTGTTGGTCATGGGAGCCCTGTGTGCTAAGTTTGGCCCAATTCCATCATTGGTGGAGTTCAGAATGCTCTTTGATTGTAGGTAAACTATAAATCCCAGCAACAACAATTTCCAAATGACAAAATCATTTTTTTTGAGTGGAGGACATACATTGGGTTGTTAGGTGCCTATTGACCAAATTTGGTGTCAATTCCCCCAGTGGTTTTTGAGTTCTGATGGTAGCACAAACGAACATTTCATTTTTATTTATATAGATAATCCCAATGCTACTTCACCAAATTATAACGATGACACCACTACAGACTAGCTCACCAAAAATATAGAAGGAGAATAGTTGTTGAACCAACTGAATATTTAAAAGTTAGGAACTGGGAACCACTGGAACTGAGAGGCTTTAAATGATTCTTCAAAAGATTTCCGCTGCCACCATATTAATAATAAATAGGCTGAGGTATTATTGAGAGGTTATTCAGTAACACACTCTGTGTCACTGTAGTTTTCTTAGAGGCTGTTAAAAGCTGACTTGAATAATGCTTTGACCAAAAAGGTATTCACACTGAGGCTGGTATAGGTTGATAAAAATAACAAGAACGTTTATTGAACAGGCTTGAAATATTCAGGTACAAATGCTTAATGGTTTCAGTAAAATTCTGGCATAAAAAAGTTTGTGGTTGCGTTTGAGTAAAGATCTTAAAAACTTCTGGGTTACAAGTCTTAAAAGTTTCAACACAGAAAACTCTTGCACAAGAGCTCCAAAAGTGACTTTTTTGGATCATAATCCCCAGCATCCTACAGTCAGCATGGAGCAACTCTAATGTTCTATGTATTGTGATGCCTGGAAATTCTGGAAATTGTATTCCATAAATTTAACTTGCCTAAAATCTGAAAGAGAGAAGAAATGCTGTCGTTATTCCAAAGTTTTGCAGACTCTGTTTATTCCATATATTGGTGGCGCAATGACTTAAATCCTTGTGCCGGCAAGACTAAAGACTGACAGGTCAGAGGTTTGAATCCAAGGAGAGTGTGGATGAGCTCTCTCTGTCAGCTCCAGCTCTTTTTAATTGTAAATGAACTATAAATCCCAGTAACTACAACTCCCAAATGTCAAAGTCTATTTCCCCCAAACTCCATCTGTGTTCATATTTGGGGATATTGAGTATTCCTGTCAAGTTTGGTCCAGATCATTGTTTGAGTCCACTGTGCTCTCAGGATGTAGGTGAACTACAACTCCCAAACTCAAGGTCAATGCCCACCAAAACCTTCCATTATTTTTGTTGGTAATGGGAGTCCTGTGTGTCACGTTTGGTTCAATTCCATTGTTGGTGGAGTTCAAAATGCTCTTTGATTGTAGGTGAACTATAAATCCCAGCAACTACAACTCCCAAATAACAAAATCATAATTTTTCGAGTGATGGTCACTTCTTGTGTTGTGAGACGTTTTGTTGCCAAATTTGGTGTGATTTCGTTCATTGGGTCTTTTGTTTTTAAGGTACTCATTCTGCACAGAGCATTTATATATATATAGATTGTAGGTGAACTATAAATCCCAGCAACTACAACTCCCAAATAACAAAATCATAATTTTTTGAGTGATGGTCACTCCTTGTGTAGTGAGACATTTTATTACCAAATTTGGTGTGATTTCGTTCATTTGGTTCCTTTGTTTTTAAGGTACTCATTATGCACAGAGCATTTATATATATATAGATTGTAGGTGAACTATAAATCCCAGCAACTCTAACTCCCAAATGACAAAATCATAAAATTTCGAGTGATGGTCACTCCTTGTGTTGTGAGACATTTCGTTGCCAAATTTGGTGTGATTTCGTTCATTTGGTTCTTTCGTTTTTAAGGTACTCATTCTGCACAGAGCATTTATATATATATAATTGTAGGTGAACTATAAATCCCAGCAACTACAACTCCCAAATGACAAAATCATAATTTTTTGAGTGATGGTCACTCCTTGCATAGTGAGACGTTTCATTGCCAAATTTGTTGTGATTTTGTTTTGTTATTAAGGTATTAATTATGCACAGAACATATAGATAGATAGATAGATAGATAGATAGATAGATAGATAGATAGATAGTAGGCTTGGGCAATCCATGGTTCTAAATGGTTCTAAAGTACTTATAAAACTAAAGTTCTGGTGGTGAAAATTTCAGAACTCTAACAAAACTCTCAAAATTTCATAATAAATGGCAGTTCCTAATTGGTTCTGTCATTAAAATCACCAATAATGAAATAGTAATTACATTTTGAAAGTTTTGTTAGAGTTCTGAAATTTTCACCACCAGAACTTTAGTTTTGTAAGTACTTTAGAACCATGGATTGCCCAAGCCTAACAGATAGATAGATAGATAGATAGATAGATAGATAGATAGTAGGGCTGGTCAATTCGTTTCGTTAATTCGTAATTCGTTAAAAAATTCGTTAATTTTTGAATTACGAAACGATTACAAAACATTTTTTTTAACCTGGAAGTGTTTTTAAATATCGAAACGGCAGGCGCCAAAAAATTTTGTATTTCCGTCCATTTCGGAAATACATAAGATGGCCGCCTGCCGATGCTTGCTGAGAGGGGCGAGCGAGAGGGGCGAGCGAGAGGGGCGAGCGAGAGGGGCGAGCGAGAGGGGCGAGCGAGAGGGGCGAGCGAGAGGGGCGAGCGAGCGGCGAGTGAGAGGGGCGAGCGAGCGGTGAGCGAGAGGGGTGGAAGCACTCTCTCCTGACATTTCACCCACATCTATGGCAGGCATCCTCAGAGGTTGTGAGGTCTGTTGGAAACTAGGCAAGTGGGGTTGATATATATCTGTGGAATAAAGTTCAGGGTGGGAGGAAGAACTCTTGTCTGCTGGAGGCAAGCGTGAATGTTGCAGCTGGCCAGCTTGATGAGCATCGAATGACCTGGCAGCTTCATGGTCTGGCTGCTTCCTGCCTGAATGTTGCAATTGGCCAGCTTGCTTAGCATTGCCTATTAATAATAATAGCGAGCGGCGAGCGAGAGGGGCGAGCGAGCGGCGAGCGAGAGGGGCGGAAGCACTCTCTCCTGACATTTCACCCACATCTATGGCAGGCATCCTCAGAGGTTGTGAGGTCTGTTGGAAACTAGGCAAGTGGGGTTGATATATATCTGTGGAATAAAGTTCAGGGTGGGAGGAAGAACTCTTGTCTGCTGGAGGCAAGCGTGAATGTTGCAGCTGGCCAGCTTGATGAGCATCGAATGACCTGGCAGCTTCATGGTCTGGCTGCTTCCTGCCTGAATGTTGCAATTGGCCAGCTTGCTTAGCATTGCCTATTAATAATAATAGCGAGCGGCGAGCGAGAGGGGCGAGCGAGCGGCGAGCGAGAGGGGCGGAAGCACTCTCTCCTGACATTTCACCCACATCTATGGCAGGCATCCTCAGAGGTTGTGAGGTCTGTTGGAAACTAGGCAAGTGGGGTTGATATATCTGTGGAATAATGTTCAGGGTGGGAGCAAGAACTCTTGTCTGCTGGAGCGAGAGGGGCGAGCGAGCGGCGAGCGAGAGGGCCCGCCAGAGTGAGTGCCTGCCTTCCCTCCTTAATAATAATTAATAATAATTAATCCCTATTCTACTAAATTAATAATTAAATTTAAAAAATATTTTTAAAATATTGAAAAAAAAAGGGCGCCATCTTTACAAAATGTTTTGTAAATATTTACGAAATTTCGTAAATACCGAAACTTTTTTTGGGAAAGTTTTGTAATTATTTTAAATATCAAAACAAAAAAAAAACCCCAATTACAAATCGATTTTAGAAACAAATTTTTGCGTTGTTACCCAGGCCTAATAGATAGATAGATAGATAGATAGATAGATAGATAGATAGATAGATAGATAGATGGATGGATTGGAGGATGGAAAACCAGAATATGAAAAGTCTGGACATCTCCGATCCTTCTCCCTTCTGTGCACTTTTTTAATTAATGCTGCACAATGCACATTCCTGCAGCAAAGCAATTGCCGGATGCATAACAAGTGGGGAAAGTGTGTGGGGCGGAGGGGAGAAAAGGGGGAAAGAGAAAGAGAGGGGGAAAACCTCTCCAAATGTTTGCAATGGCCCTGCGAGGAGCATTGGGTGTGGGGAAGCCTGGCCTCCAACCCACCCGCTCTGCCCAACTTGCTGTCTGTTCAAGCAGACCCTTTTCGGGGGAGAGGTGGAAGAAGGAACCCAACGGCACCCCACAAAAGCTGTCCATCAAAGCCTGCCCTCCGAAGCTGGAGTTCACATGGCTTCGAATGACAGGCCCCTCTTGCCTCCCGCCCACAAAGCATCAATCTCTTGCACACTCACAACCCATGTCCCATTGTGCCGGCAGCCGCAGGTGTTGGTTACAGCACCCCAAACCCGCCTCCTTCTCCCCCCCCCCCCCCCCACCCTAAATTGCTGAGATGGAGGGACAATGTAGCCCTGTGGGAAGAGAGGGGAAACCAGGGGATGGCAATAGACAGATGGCACAGGGCTCCTGGAGGGTAAAGTCATCCCCCAAAACAATCTATTTTTAACTTACTCGGATGGACCTAGTTCAAAACGTACTGTCATAAAATGCACCGCAGTGCTGGTTGCACAAACAGTGGACTCTCAATTAACCAGCACCATGGGGACTGGTAGATTTGGAAGCGACCATATGGGCCATCTAGTCCAACCCCTTTCGGCCATGCAGGAAAATCGCCGTCTATTTTTAACTTACTTGGATGGACCTAGTTCAAAACGTACTGTCACAAAATGCACCGCAGTGCTGGTTGCACAAACAGTGGACTCTCAATTAACCAGCACCATGGGGAATGGTAGATCATAGAATTGGAAGCGACCACATGGGCCATCTAGTCCAACCCCTTTCGGCCATGCAGGAAAATCACATTCAGGGTGCCCCTGACAGATGGCCATCCAGCTTCTGTTTAAAAGCCTCCAAAGAAGGAGGCTCCACCACACTCTGAGGCAGAGAGTTCCACTGCTGAACAGCTCTCACAGTCAGGAAGCTCTTCCAGATGTTCAGGTGGAATCTCCTCTCTTGTAGTTTGAAGCCATTGTTCTGTGTACTAGTCTCCAGGGAAGCAGAAAACAAGCTTGCTCCCTCCTCTGTATGACTTCCTCTCGTGTATTTATCGGACCTTTGAATTTTGGATTATTTTGAAATACATATATGTGTGTGTGTATGCGTGCATGTGCATATATATCTATCAGAAGGGGCTACAGTGGCGCAGCAGGTTAAACCGCTATGCTGCTGAACTTACTGACTGGAAGGTCAGTGGTCTGAATCCACGGGATGGGGTGAGCTCCCGTTGTTAGCGCCAGTTTTTGAACTTTTTTTAATCGTGTCAGGAGTGAATTGAAAAACTGCAAGAGAGAATTGGCCCTCTGAAAGGACATTGCCCAGGAGACGCCCACATCAGCTGGAGCTGATAGAGGGAGCTCATCCGCACTCTCCTGGAACTGCCAACCTAGCAGTTCGCAAACATGCAAATGTGTGTGCAGCCATAGGTAATGCTCCATCATGAAGGTAACAGTGCTCCACGTAGTCATCCTGGCCACATGACCTTGGAGGTGTCTGAGGACAACGCCGGCTCTTCGGATTAAAAATGGAGATCAGCACCACCTCCCAGAGTTGAACATGACTAAACTTAATGTCTAGAGAAAACCTTTACCTTTTCAATAAATATCTAAGGGTTGTCCCTATTAATTTTCTCAGGACCGAGGTCTTTTTGTTGTAGTTTCTTGTTCTCTTGCACAAGAGCAGAGCTCGAAAAGTGACTTTTTGGGACCATAATCCCCATCATCCTACAGTCAGCATGGAGCAACTCTAATGTTCTATGTATTGTGATGCCTGGAAATTCTGGAAATCGTATTCCATAAATTTAACTTGCCTAAAATCTGAAAGAGAGCAGAAATGCTGTCTTTATTCCAAAGTTTTGCAGACTCCCTCCTCTGTATGACTTCCTCTCACGTATTTATATATGGCTATTATTTCTCCTCTCAGCCTTCTCTTCTTCAGACTAAACATGACCAGCTCTTTAAGCCGCTCCTCATAGGGCTTGTTCTCCAGACCCTTGATCATTTGAGTCGCCCTCCTCTGGACACATTCCAGCTTGTCAATATCTCTCTTCAAATGTGGTGCCCCGAATTGGACACAATATTCCAGGTGTGGTCTAACCAAGGCAGAACAGAGGGGCAGCATGACTTACCTAGATCTAGACACTATGCTCCTATTGATGCAGGACAAAATCCCATTGGCTTTTTTTGCCACCACATCGCATTGTTGGCTCATGTTTAACTTGTTGTCCACGAGGACTCCAAGATCGTTTTCACACGTACTGCTCTCGAGCCAGGCATTGTCCCCCATTCTGTATCTTTGCATTTCATTTTTTCTGCCTAAGTGGAGTATCTTGCATTTGTCCCTGTTGAACTTCATTTTGTTAGTTTTGGCCCATCTCTAATCTGTGAAGATCGCTTTGAATCCTGCTCCTGTCCTCTGGAGTATTGGCTCTCCCTCCCAATTTGGTGTCGTCTGCAAACTTGATGATCATGCCTTGTAACCCTTCATCTAAGTCATTAATGAAGATCCTGAACAGGACCGGGCCCAGGACGGAACCCTGCTTTTGGCACTCCGCTCGTCACTTCTTTCCAGGATGAAGAGGAAGCATTGGGGAGAATCACCCTCTGGGTTCGTCCGCTTAACCAATTACAGATCCACCTCACCGTAGTTTTGCCTAGCCCACATTGGAGTAGTTTCCTTGCCAGAAGGTCATGGGGGACTTTGTCGAAGGCCTTCCTGAAATCCAGGTACGCTCCATCCACGGCATTCCCCGCATCTACCCAGCTTGTAGCTCTATCGAAGAAAGAGATCAGATTAGTCTGGCATGACTTGTTTTTGATAAATCCACGTTGACTATTAGCGATGACCGCATTTGTTTCTAAGTGTTTGCAGATCACTTCCTTAACTATCTTTTCCAGAATCTTGCCTGGTATCGACATGAGGCTGACTGGACGGTAGTTGTTTGGGTCATCCTTTTTCCCTTCTTGAAGATTGGGACCACATTGGCCCTCCTCCAATCTGCTGGAACTTCTCCCCTTCTCCATGAACTCTCAAAGATGATTGCCAATGGTTCCGAAATAACTTCTGCTAGTTCCTTCAATACTCTTGGGTGTAGTTGATCTATCTCCTGAGGGGACTCAGGGCAGATTACAAAACACATATACGGCAAACATTCAATGCCATTATACAATTAACAAGGACAGACAATACATAAACAGAGGTAAAGGCTCACTACCTCTGAGGATGCTTGCCATAGATGCAGGCGAAACATCAGGAGAAATGCCTCTAGAACATGGCCCTATAGTCCGAAAAAACCCACAAGAACCTAGAGGTAAAGACTTCCTCATCTTTTTCCATTTCTGGCATCTGGAGGCTGTGCTCAACTCTGGTTGCGGAAGGTGGGTGTGTGTGCTATCTCTCTATCTTTCATGCTGAAGAGCTTTGTCATTCGTAGAAGTTCTCCTGGTTGAATCACCGGCATGTCCTTATGGGCGCCTTTTATGACCTCCCTGTTTAAAGCAGTACCTATTTATCTACTCACATTTCCATTTTCCATCTGCTATGTGAGCAGAAGCTGGGGCTGATGGCGGGTGCTCACCCCGACCCAGGCTTGAACCGCTAATCTTTCAGTCAGCAGGGTTTTCTGCATCTTAGTGATTTAACTTGCTGTGCTAAAGCCTGGCCTCAGTTCATGTGGTGTCAAACTGCATCCATTCTACAAGTGTAGATGCACCCATCACTAGATGATTTCTCAATTGTCCTACATTCTCCGCAGAGCACTAAATGGCTGTGTCAATGGTGAAAAGAGGGATTAACATGAAATATATGACTTTTCAAGAAGGGATCACGGGTTTAGGGTACGGGATCCCTTTTTGAAGAAATCCACAGAGTCCAATAGGTTCAGGTAATGCACCGTTTATTCAAGCTGATCAGCATGAGACGAGCAGACAACACTTCTGCATGTGCTTCCACATGTGCGCCCTCCTCTGTTTTTGCAAACTTTTATATACCCTCAGGTAAACAAGAATATTTTTTGTCATGGAAAGTACTTTGACTTTTACTCTTCCTGTCCCATCAACCTCTTGATGAAAAATACCTTCTTGCTCCGGCAGACTTTGCGCTTAACCACAACCCAACTTCCTATGTAAGCTCAAACTAAGTATGTCACCTCTTGTTTTTAAAACATTTTCTTCCGTGTTGCTCCTTTTCTACAGAGAAAGGGCACATTTCTCCTTTGTTGCTAATTTCATTCAAAGCCCCTTGGTTAGCTATTGCTAATTTCACTCAAAAGACCCTTTCAGTATGTTGGACTTTAGCTTGTGGATGTTACTAACAGGATACCAGGTGCTGCGTAAAACTCCAAGACTGGTTTGGAGGGATTGTTGTTCAGAAGTAAAGAATCATAGAATAATAAGAGTTGGAAGAGACCCCAAATGACATCCAGTCCAACCCCCTTCTGCCCTGCAGGAAAAGTATAATCAAAGCACCCCTGGCAGATGGCCATCCAACCTCTGTTGAAAAGCCTCCAAAGAAGGAGCCTCCACTGGACTACGAAGCAGAGAGTTCCACTGTTGAACAGCTCTTCCTACAGTCAGGAAGTTCTTCCTAAGGTTCAGGTGGAATCTGCTTTAATGTAATTTGAACCCATTGCTCCATTGTTGGCCAAGTAGAATAGTCTTCCAGAATCAGTATTCTTGTGGGTCTGTAGGTGACTGTGGAGCCCTTTTCTTGATCTGCATCTTCTCCCACAGTGAAGACATTGATTTTCAGGTGGAAGGCGGTCGCGGTTAGCTTGACGCACCTTCCTCTTGGCACGTTTCTCTCTTTCGCCCTCCATTCGTGCCTCTTCAAATTCTGCAGCACTGCTGGTCACAGCTGACCTCCAGCTGGAGCACTCAAGGACCAGGGCTTCCTACTTCTCAGTGTCTATGCCAGAGTTTTTAAGGTTGGCTTTGAGCCCATCTTTCAATCTCTTTTCCTGTCCTCCAACATTCCGTTTTTCGTTCTTGAGTTTGGAGTAGAGCAACGGTGGTTGGGCATCTGGACAACATGGCCGATCCAGCAGAGTTGATGGCGGACGACCATCGCTTCAATGCTGTTGGTCTTTGCTTCTTCCAGCATGCTGACATTTGTCCACCTGTCTTCCCAAGAGATTTGCAGAATTTTCCGGAGGTAGCACTGATGGAATCATTCCAGAAGTTGCATGTGACATCTGTAGACAGTCCACGTCTCGCAGGCGCATAGCAGGGTTGGGAGAACAAAAGCTTTATAAACAAGCACCTTGGTCTCCCTACGGATGTCCCGGTCCTCAATCACTCTCTGCTTCATTTGGAAAAATGCTGCACTCACAGAGCTCAGCCGGTGTATTTCGGTGTCGATGTTGACTTTGGTGGAGAGGTGGCTGCCAAGGGAGCGGAAATGGTCCACATTTTCTAATGTTACACCATTAAGCTGTATCTCTGGCATTGGAAAAGCCTAGTCTCCAGCAGCAGAAAACAAGGCTCTTCCTTATGACATCCTTATTAATGTCCTGTTGAGCCACTTTGACCTCTGGTCCCATTGCTCAAGAGACAAAAGCTATGTTTTTCTATCTGCCATTTCTGTGGATCTGTCATTTCGATCCGGTGTCAATCCTGATCATTGACATTAGATGGGAAAGCATCCACCAAACCAGTCTTGTGAGCCTAGATGTCAAGATGGTGATGGGCCGCAAGGGGCAGGAAGCACTTACCAACCTGGGGCATGCAGAAGGTGAGCCAAAACATCCTCTCCTCCTCCCCCTTCTCTTCCTAAATGCCAATCTCATGAAACCTAAAACAGGTTGTTTTGACTAGCAAAGCGGAACTCGCTCAGTCCCTTCAGGGAAAGAGGACAGTTCTGCTTTTTCATCCTCCCGAAATCAAGGAGATGTTATCATTGCAAATCATGCGCCGGTAAGCATGTCCGAATTCAGCACTTTGCAACAGGAAGGGACTAATATCCCAATGTTTGGGGCAAACTTCTTGTTGCTTTTTAATGCCTCTGAGTTGCATCAGGTCATCTGCTGCAGTGCAAAAGGTGACAGCAAGGATGCAATCTAGGCACCAAAGGGAGGGAAAAGTCTTCTCTTTCATTGGAATTTATGCCTATGAACTGGAATTCCCATCCCCAAAAGTTTCAGAATAGGCCTATTTATTTTGCATTCAAAAACAGAGAGTTCCACTGCTGAACAGCTCTCACAGTCAGTAAGTTTTTCCTCGTGTTCAGATGAGGAATATACATGAGAGGAAGTCATAGGGAGGAGGGAACAAGCTTGTTTTCTCCTGCCCTGGAGACTAGGATGCAATGGAACAATGGCTTCCAACTACAAGAAAGGAGATTCCAACTGAACATGAGGAAGAACTCTCTGACTATGCGAGCTGTTCAGTAGTGGAACTCTCTGCCCCGGAGTGTGGTGGAGGCTCCTTCTTTGGAGACTTTTAAACAGAGGCTGGATGGCCATCTGTCAGGGGTGATTTGAATGCAATTTTCTTACTTCTTGGTAGGGGGTTGGACTGGATAGCCCATGAGGTCTCTTCCAACTCTATGATTATATTTAGGCTTGGGCAATCCATGGTTCTAAATGGTTCTAAAGTACTTACAAAACTAAATTTCTGGTGGTGAAAATTTCAGAACTCTAACAAAACTTTCAAAATTTAATTATTATTTCATTATTGGTGATTTTAATGACAGAACCAATTAGGAACTGCCATTTATTATGAAATTTTGAGAGTTTTGTTAGAGTTCTGACATTTTCACCACCAGAACTTTAGTTTTGTAAGTACTTTAGAACCATTTAGAACCATGGATTGCCCAAGCCTAATTATATTGTTGATGGAGTTCAGAATGCTCTTTGATTGTAGTTGAACTATAAATCCCAGCAACTACAACTCCCAAATGTCAAAGTGTATTTTCCCCCAACCCCACCAGTGTTCATATTTGGGCATATTGTGTATTCGTGTCAAGTTTGGTTGAGATCCATCATTGTTTGAGTCCACAGTGCTCTCTGGATATAGGTGAACTACAACTCCCAAACTCAAGGTCAATGCCTGGCGAACCCTTCCAGTATATTCTGTTGGTCATGGGAGTTCTGTGTGCTAAGTTGCTTCAGTTCCATCATTGGTGGAGTTCAGAATGTTCTTTGATGGTAGGTGAACTATAAATCCCGCCTCCTCCTGAGGAAAATGTATAATATCACAAAGGATTACCACCTCACCAGCCTCATAGGAAACCTGCTACAAAACAGGAGCTTCTTTGTTGAGTTCCAGGGTCAGAGAAGCAGATGGCGGAAACAGAAGAACGGCCTGCCTCAGGGGAGCGTGCTCGCTCCATCCATGTTCAACATCTACACAAATGACCAGCCACTGCCAGAAGGGACAGAGTTTCATCTACGCTGATGATCGTGCCATTACTGCTCAAGCAGGGAACTTTGAGATGGTTGAACAGAAGCTCTCCGAAGCTCTAGGTGCTCTTATTGCCTATTACAGGGAAAACCAGCTGATCCCCAACCCATCTAAAACACAGACATGTGCCTTTCATCTCAAGAACAGAGAAGCATCCCGAGCTCTGAGGATTACCTGGGAAGGAATCCCATTGGAGCATTGCAGCGCACCCAAATACCTGGGAGTCACTCTGGACCGTGCTCTTACCTACAAGAAGCACTGCCTGAACATCAAGCAAAAAGTGGGTGCTAGAAACAATATCATACGGAAGCTGACTGGCACAACCTGGGGATCACAACCAGATACAGTGAAGACATCTGCCCTTGCGCTATGCTACTCTGCTGCTGAGTACGCATGCCTGTGTGGAACACATCACACCACCCTAAAACAGTGGATGTGGCTCTTAATGGGACATGCCGCATTATCACAGGGTGCCTGCGCCCTACACTACTGGAGAAATTACACTGTCTAGCCGGTATTGCACCACCTGACAGCCGCCGGGAAGTAGCAGCCAATAGTGAAAGGACCAAGGCAGAGACATCTCCAGCTCATCCCCTGTTTGGGTATCAGCCAGCACGTCAACGACTTAAATCTAGAAATAGTTTTCTAAGATCTACAGAGACACTCACTGGAACACCTCAGCAAGCGAGAGTCCAAAAGTGGCAGGCCCAAACCCAGTACCTCAACCAATGGCTGATACCCAATGAGAGACTCCCCCCTGGGCACACAGAGGACTGGGCGACCTGGAAGGCACTGAACAGACTGCGCTCTAGCACCACGAGATGCAGAGCCAACCTTCAGAAATGGGGCTACAAAGTGGAATCCTCGACATGCGAGTGTGGAGAGGAGCAAACCACTGACCACCTGCTGCAATGCACCCTGAGCCCTGCCACATGCACAAGGGAGGACTTTCTTGCAGCAACACCAGAAGCACTCCAAGTGGCCAGATACTGGTCAAAGGACATTTAATCAACTCTCATACTCACAAATTTTGTAATCTGCTTGTTTGCTTTGCTCTGTTAGAAATGTAATATAATTTGACTGGTTGTTCTGACACGACAAATAAATAACTATAAATCCCAGCAACTACAACGACAATATCAATCCCCCCCAACCCTACCAGTATTCAAATTTGGGTGTATCTGGTATTTGTGCCAAATTTGGTCCAGTGAATGAAAATACATCCTGGATATGGGATTTTGGCCTGCATCAATAGGAGCATAGTGTCTAGATCTAAGGAAGTAATGCTACCCCTCTATTCTGCTTTGGTTAGACCACATCTGGAATATTGTGTCCAATTCTGGGCACCACAATTCAAGAGAGATATTGACAAGCTGGAACGTGTCCAGAGGAGGGCGACTAAAATGATCAAGGGTCTGGAGAACAAGCCCTATGAGGAGCGGCTTAGGGAACTGGGCATGTTTAGCCTGAAGAAGAGAAGGCTGAGAGGAGATATGATAGCCATGTATAAATATGTGAGAGGAAGCCACAGGGAGGAGGGAGCAAGCTTGTTTTCTGCTTCCTTGGAGACTAGGACACGGAACAATGGCTTCAAACTACAAGAAAGGAGATTCCATCTGAACATTAGGAAGAACTTCCTGACTGTGAGAGCCGTTCAGCAGTGGAACTCTCTGCCCCGGAGTGTGGTGGAGGCTCCTTCTTTGGAAGCTTCTAAACAGAGGCTGGATGGCCATCTGTCAGGGGTGATTTGAATGCAATATTCCTGCTTCTTGGCAGGGGGTTGGACTGGATGGCCCATGAGGTCTCTTCCAACTCTTTGATTCTATGATTCTATGATTCTATATATATATTACGCTTCATAACAGGAGAAAAATTACAGTTATGAAGTAGTAATGAAAATAATGTTGTAGTTGGGGGTCACCACAACATGAGAAACTGTATTAAGGGGTCGCGGCATTAGGAAGGTTGAGAACCACTGTCCTAGGCAATGGTATGTGTATATCTATCCTCAGAATGCTTTGCAATGAAACTAGAGCCAAGTTTCTGCAAGCTTTCGTCACTTGCCAGTCCAACGTGTGAAAGCAGTACCCTCTGGTGTTCATCACATGCATCTCTCCATTTCAAAAAATTGCAAATGAGTTGTAGCAGAAAAGCTTAAATGCGTGCAAGACGTGGCTCAAGAGGGGTTTTTTTCGTGGAATCACTGCCATTGATAATGCTGTTTATTATAGTGGCCTTTTAGGGAAAAAATGGAATTCATAACCTTTTTTAAAAAGGAAAAATATTGTCATATAATAATAATAATAATAATAATAATAATAATAATAATAATAATTCATCTATATATATAAAAATGCTCTGTGCATAATGAGTTCCTTAAAAACTAAAGAACCAATGAACGAAATCACTCCAAATTTGGCAACAAAATGTCTCACAACACAAGGAGTGACCATCACTCAAAAAATTATGATTTTGTCATTTGGGAGTTGTAGTTGCTGGGATTTATAGTTCACCTACAATCAAAAAGCATTCTGAACTCCATCAACGAGGGAATTGAACCAAACTTAGCACACGGAACTCCCTTGACCAACAGAAAATACTGGAAGGGCTTGGTGGCCATTGACTTTGAGTTCGGGAGCTGTAGTTCACCTACACCCAGAGAGGACTGTGGACTCAAACGATGATGGATCTGGATCAAACTTGGCACGAATACTCAAGTGTAAACACTGGTGGAGTGTGAGGAAAATAGACTTTGACATTTGAGAGTTGTATTTGCTGGGATTTATAGTTCACCTACAATCAAAAAGCATTCTGAACTCCATCAACGAGGGAATTGAACCAAACTTAGCACACGGAACTCCCTTGACCAACAGAAAATACTGGAAGGGCTTGGTGGGCATTGACTTTGAGTTTGGGAGCTGTAGTTCACCTACACCCAGAGAGGACTGTGGACTCAAACAATGATGGATCTGGATCAAACTTGGCACGAATACTCAAGTGTAAACACTGGTGGAGTTTTAAGAAAATAGACTTTGACATTTGAGAGTTGTATTTGCTGGGATTTATAGTTCACCTACAATCAAAGAGCATTCTGAACCCCACCAACGAAAGAATTGGGCCAAACTTTCCATACAGAACCCCCATGACCAACAGAAAATACTGTTTTTCTGGTGGGCTTTGGTGACCCCTCTGACACTCCCTCGCGACTCCTCCAGGGGTCCCGACCCCCAGATTGAGAAACACTGTTTTAAACAGAGGCTGGATGGCCATCTGTCGGAGGTACTTTGAATGCAATACTCCTGCTTCTTGGCAGGGGGTTGGACAGGACCAAACTTGGCACACAGTTCTCCCACGACAAACAGAAAATACTTGAAGGGTTTGGTGGGCAGTGTCCTTTGGTTTTGGAGTTGTAGTTCATCTACGTCCAGAGATCACTGTGGACTCAAACAATGATGGATCTGGACCAAACTCTACCCAAATACTCAATATGTCCAAATGTGAACACTGGTGGAGTTTGGGGAAAATAGAATCTAGACATTTGGGAGTAGTAGTTGCTGGGATTTATAGTTCACCTACAATCACAGAGCATTTTGAACCCCACCAAGGATCGAATTGGGCCAAACCTCCCACACAGAACCCCCATGACCACCAGAGTGGGCCACAGCAATGCGTGACAAGGGACGGCTAGTAATAATAGTAATAATAATAATAATAATAATAATAGTAATAATAGTAATAGTAATAGTAGTAATAGTGTCCAGAGGAGGGCGACTAAAATGATCAAGGGTCTGGAGAACAAGCCCTATGAGGAACGGCTTAGGGAACTGGGCATGTTTAGCCTGAAGAAGAGAAGGCTGAGAGTGGATATGATAGCCATGTATAAATATGTGAGAGGAAGCCACAGGGAGGAGGGAGCAAGCTTGTTTTCTGCTTCCTTGGAGACTAGGACGCGGAACAATGGCTTCAAACTACAAGAGAGGAGATTCCATCTGAACATTAGGAAGAACTTCCTGACTGTGAGAGCCGTTCAGCAGTGGAACTCTCTGCCCCGGAGTGTGGTGGAGGCTCCTTCTTTGGAAGCTTTTAAGCTGGATGGCCATCTGTCAGGGGTGATTTGAATGCAATATTCCTGCTTCTTGGCAGGGGGTTGGACTGGATGGCCCATGAGGTCTCTTCCAACTCTTTGATTCTATGATTCTATGAAAACAATAAAACTTTAATTATACCCCACCACCATCTCCCCGAAGGGACTCGGGGTGGCGTACATGAGGCCAAGCCCATCAAATACAAATACAACAATACATCAACAAACAAACAAACAAGCAAATAAAACAATATAAACAATATAGTTGAACATATGAACAATAGCACACAAAAGATTTAAAAACATTATGGCAGGGCAAGATGTAGACTAAAATTTTAAAACCCTGGACGTGTACAGAGTAGGGTATGTCTAGGCTTGGTGATATTTGGGGGGGGGGGGGGGAGGGTCAATCCAACAGATAGAGGAAGTGCTTCAGAGGACGTATAGAAGGAAATTGGTCAGATCGGGCATATTTCCTTCATTCAGGAAAGGCATACTGGAACAGCCACGTTTTCAAGCTCCTCCTAAAAAATGCCAAAGTGGGAGATTGTCTAATATCTTTAGGTAGAGAGTTCCAGAGTCGGGGGGGGGGGGGGCGACCACAGAGAAGGCCCTCTCCCTCGTCCCCAGCAATTGCGCCTGCGAAGGGGACGGGAACGAGAGCTGGACAAGCTGGAATGTGTCCAGAGGAGGGCGACTAAAATGATCAAGGGTCTGGAGAACAAGCCCTATGAGGAGCGGCTTAGGGAACTGGGCATGTTTAGCCTGAAGAAGAGAAGGCTGAGAGGAGATATGATAGCCATGTATAAATATGTGAGAGGAAGCCACAGGGAGGAGGGAGCAAGCTTGTTTTCTGCTTCCTTGGAGACTAGGACGCAATGGAACAATGGCTTCAAACTACAAGAGAGGAGATTCCATCTGAACATTAGGAAGAACTTCCTGACTGTGAGAGCCGTTCAGCAGTGGAACTCTCTGCCCCGGAGTGTGGTGGAGGCTCCTTCTTTGGAAGCTTTTAAGCAGAGGCTGGATGGCCATTTGTCAGGGGTGATTTGAATGCAATATTCCTGCTTCTTGGCAGAATGGGGTTGGACTGGATGGCCCAGGAGGTCTCTTCCAACTCTTTGATTCTATGATTCTCTGAGAGCAGGGCCTCTCCAGATGAACGAATCATGTGAGCATTCATGCATATCCTTTTGACAATTGTGAATCTCCATCTACATCTGGAGACCACCTTTTGAAAACCACTAGTCAAGAAAAGGCATGACCTTGTTAGAAGTCAACCCTTGGAAAAAATGATGTTCCCAAAAGCATTCATGTAATGGCACACAGGTAACTCAGCTGTTAAAGTGACAAACCATGTCTTTGAACTGCCAGGGACAAAGACATGCCACTGCACATAAAAATGTATATACTTAGCTAGCAGAGTTTTTAAAATGTTTCTTTGAAGTTGAAATTGCAGTTGCCCAAAAAGATATACTCTTCCTTGAAATCTCTTAAATTAAAAATATGTCCTCGAAGACAAAACATATCGGCATATTGGCATATTTGGTTTAATTTCATCATTGGTGGAGTTCAGAATGCTCTTTGATTGTAGGTGAACTATACATCCCAGTAACTACAACCTGCATATGTCAAGGTCTATTTTCCCCCAAGAGCACCTCAAGAGCGCCCCTGGGCAAAATCAACTATTATTTATTTATTTATTTATTTACTTTGCTTCTATACCGCTGTATCTCAAGCCCGAAGGCGACCCACAGCGGTTCACAAACAGTAAAAACAGTAGAAACAGCAGTGGTTCCATACAACATATAACAATTGACTTAACACATTACCCATAAGTTACCAATAAGCAATTACAATGCACAATGATTACAAAAAACAACCGTACCCAATCTTCTCATCATCCAAGCGTAGTCCAGGTTCGTCGTCCATTGTTCCATTCCTATGTTCCATTACCAGATTGCACTAAATTACTCAAACGCCTGCACAAACATCCAGGTCTTCACCTTTTTGCGGAATACCATTAGAGATGGTGCTAGTCTAATGTCCGTAGGAAGGGCGTTCCACAGCCGAGGAGCCACCACCGAGAAGGCCCTATCTCTCGTCCCCGCCAGCCGAGCTTGAGAAGCAGGCGGGATCGAGAGCAGGGTCTCCCCAGAAGATCTCAAACTCCTGGTGGGTTCATAGGCAGAGATGCGGTCAGATAGGTAGCTTGGGCCGGAACCGTTTAGGGCTTTAAAGGCCAACGCCAGCACTTTGAATTGAGCCCGGTAGCAGATCGGTAGCCAGTGGAGTTGGCGCAACAGGGGGGTTGTATGCTCCCTGCGCTCTGCTCCTGTTAAAATCATGGCTGCCGAGCATTGGACTAGTTGGAGCTTCCGAGCTGTCTTCAAAGGCAACCCCAAAGGCAACTATAATGCAACTTCCAACAGACCTTCTCAACCTCTGAGGATGCTTGCCATAGATGCAGGCGAAACGTCAGGAGAAATGCCTCTAGAACATGGCTCTATAGCCCGAAAAAACCCACAAGAACCTAGTGATTCCAGCCATGAAAGCCTTTGACAATACATATAATGCAAGTGCTTACTTTGCGTAATGGTTGAGCCGCCCCTGTGTCCCAAACCATTCCGGGCTTTGTAGGTGACAACATGCACCTTGAATTGGGACCAGAAAATGAATGGTAGCCAATGGAGCTCCTTAAACAAATCTGCAAACCCTAGGATCCTTCAGGAAGCAGCCTCTGTACTTAAAGTGGTATGAAACTGCTATAAGTGTATGGTGTGAAAGGGGCCTCCTCCCCAATGATGCCTCATTAACCCTAATATTCTTAGATAGCCTGTGACGGATTCATCGGTGGTCCAAAGCTTCCATTAGAAACGCCTTGTAGCCTGGGGACGATGAGCCACAGCCATGGAGAGCTGCTAATATTAAGCCTCTGGGTATCCCTACCCTCATTCGTTAGGAACAAATTGCCTGCGGTGTAGCCGGCAAATTTAATCAGGGAACCAGCATGGGATTTTGCACACTCTGCTGACACTGTGGTCCTTGCTGCTATTTGATGGGGGAGAGCCGATTTACTGATGCCTTGAGCAGAGCTTCGAGAAGTATTATGTGTTTCTGTGCTGATAGAAGGGAATCATGGGATTCATGCCACATCAATCCCATGCAGGTGATTTAATAGCCATGTATGATGTGAGAGGAAGCCACAGGGAGGAGGGAGCAAGCTTGTTTTCTGCTTCCTTGGAGACTAGGACGCAATGGTGCAATGGCTTCAAACTACAAGAAAGGAGATTCCATCTGAACATGAGGAAGAACTTCCTGACTGTGAGAGCCGTTCAGCAGTGGAACTCTCTGCCCCGGAGTGTGGTGGAGGCTCCTTCTTTGGAAGCTTTTAAACAGGGACTGGATGGCCATCTGTCAGGGGTGATTTGAATGCAATATTCCTGCTTCTTGGCAGAATGGGGTTGGAATGGATGGCCCATGAGGTCTCTTCCAACTCTTTGATTCTATGATTCTAATGCAGTGTTTCTCAACCTAGGGGTCGGGACCCCTGGAGGGGTCACCAGGGGGTGCCAGAGGGGTCACCAAAGACCATCAGAAAACACAATATTTTCTGTTGGTCATGGGGGTTCTGTGTGGGGTTTGACACAATCTATCATTGGTGGGGTTCAGAATGCTTTTTGGTTGTAGGTAAACTATAAATCCCAGCAACTACAACTCCCAAATGTCAAGGCCTATTTTCCCCAAACTCCACCAGTGTTTACATTTAGCATACTGAGTATTCATAGAATCATAGAATCATAGAATCAAAGAGTTGGAAGAGACCTCATGGGCCATCCAGTCCAACCCCCTGCCAAGAAGCAGGAATATTGCATTCAAATCACCCCTGACAGATGGCCATCCAGCCTCTGCTTAAAAGCTTCCAAAGAAGGAGCCTCCAACACACTCCGGGGCAGAGAGTTCCACTGCTGAACGGCTCTCACAGTCAGGAAGTTCTTCCTCATGTTCAGATGGAATCTCCTTTCTTGTAGTTTGAAGCCATTGTTCTGCGTCCTAGTCTCCAAGGAAGCAGAAAACAAGCTTGCTCCCTCCTCCCTGTGGCTTCCTCTCACATATTTATACATGGCTCTCATATCTCCTCTCAGCCTTCTCTTCTTCAGGCTAAACATGCCCAGCTCCCCAAGCCGCTCTTCATAGGGCTTGTTCTCCAGACCCTTGATCATTTTAGTCACCCTCTTCTGGACACATTCCAGCTTGTCAATATCATGCCATATTTGGTCTAGATCCATCATTGTTTGAGTCCATAGTGCTCTTTGTAGGTGAACTACAACTCCCAAACTCAAGGTCAATTACCACCAAACCCTTCCAGTGTTTTTCTGTTGGTTGTGGGCATTCTGTGTGCCAAGTTTGGTTCAATTCCATCCTTGGTGGAGTTCAGAATACTCTTTGATTGTAGGTGAACCATAGATCTCAACAACTACAAATCCCAAATTATGTTTCATAACAGGAGCAAAAGTAATTTAAAAGTAAGTTACGAATTAGCAAAAGAATGTTATGGTTGGGGGTCACCACAACATGAGGAAATGTATTGAGGGGTCGCGGCATTAGGAAGGTTGAGAAACACTGTTCTAATGCATGGAGAGGATGTATTGTTAAACTAAACCCCAGACCCGAAACAACCCAAGGCTGAAAGACATTGAGAGAGACCTAATCATGTAGAATGAATGCAGTCTGAAATCACTTTAACTGCTACGGCTCAATGCCGAGAGGAGTCATTTGTTCAAGCAGCAGCAAAGAAGGTTAAATAATAATAATAATAATAATAATAATAATAATAATAATAATAATCCACCAAGAACAAGCCATTAGAACAAATACCATCAAAGCCAGAATTGAAAAGTCGACGATAGATCCCAAATGTAGACTCTGCAAGGAAGCAGATGAAACAATAGATCACATCCTGAGCTGCTGCAAGAAGATCGTGCAGACAGACTACAAGCAGAGGCACAACACCGTTGCTCAGATGATTCATTGGAACTTGTGTCACAAATACCCTCTGCCTGTGACCAGAGGCGGCCCTAGGTGATTTTCAATGGTAAGCAAACAGTATTTTGGTGCCCCCCCCCCCAACCAATTATTGATATATATTTTCTGTTCGTCGTGGGAGTTCTGTGTGCCATATTTGGTTCAATTCCATCATTGGTGGAGTTCAGAATGCTCTTTGATTGTAGGTGAACTATACATCCCAGTAACTACACTTGCTGCACTTGCTCCCTTGCCTGGCCCGCTTTGGGTCTGGAGGCGTGCTTGAAGACCCCAGTGTGTGCACCAAAAGTCACCTCTTCTCCTGACTTTCTCCTCAGCCATTGGGACCAAGAGAGAGAGAGATAGAGACGGAGGTGGAGATGCCCACCTTTCCTGAAGGTAGGCGCAAAAACAAAGGAGGGAGCGGAGGTGGGAGATACCTCCAGCCAGAGGGGCTCTCTCTCTCTCTCTCGGTCCCAATGGCTGAAGAGAAAGTCAGGAGAAGAGACGACTTTTGGTGCGCACGCTGGGGTCTTCAAACACGCCTCCGGACCCAAAGTGGGCCAGGCGCGGCAGCTCTGCCCCTTGGCCCACCCGCGGATTGGGGAGAGGAGAGGAGGCTGGTGGAGCTCCGGGGGATCAGGAAAGGGAGCCGGTCATGGAGAAGGGATCGAACGCGGAGAATGATTGAGTGTCGGCTCTGCTCGTGCACCCGGTGGCCATGTGGAGCAGGAACGAGAGGGGCTAGGCGAGACTCAAGGGCCCGGCATCTTTGGGAAGAGGATCGCCCGGCAGCGAGGCAAGAAAGCCGAGGCTCCCCCCAGACTGCTAGGGCTGTTGTGAGCTGAGGGGGCGCTCCTCAAGTGGCGGTCGAGGGGCATTTACAGAGGCGCCTCTGCGCCCATGGCAAAAAAAAGTGTTCTGCGACCGCTTACTTCACGTAATGGACGAGCCGCCCCTGCCTGTGACAAAGAAATGGTGGGATAACAAGCCTGAAAAAGTTACAGAAAATAAACACGTCAAACTACTCCGGGATTTCCGAATTCAGACTGATAGAGTTTTGGAGCACAATACTCCTGACCTCACGATCATGCTAAAAAACAAAGTATGGATTGTTGATGTTGCAATCCCAGATGATCGCAGGATTGAAAAGAAACAACTGGAAAAGCTGACACGATATGAGGTTTAAAAGATCGAACTGAAAAGACTGTGGCACAAGCCTCTCAAGGTGGTCCCAGTGGTGATCGGCACACTGGGTGCAGTGCCTAAAGACCTTGGCCAGCACTTAAACACAATCGACGCTGACAATATTACCATCTGCCAGCTGCAGAAGGCCACCTTACTGGGATCTGAATGCATTATTCACCAATACATCACACAGTCCTAGACATTTCTTCTTCAGGCTAAAAATGCCCAGCTCCTTAAGCCACTCCTCAAGGGTCTGGAGAACAAGCCCTATGAGGAGCGGCTTAAGGAGCTGGGCATGTTTAGCCTGAAGAAGAGAAGGCTGAGAGGAGATATGATAGCCATGTATAAAAATGTGAAAGGAAGCCACAGGGAGGAGGAAGCAAGCTTGTTTTCTGCTTCCCTGGAGACTAGGACGCAAAGCAATGGCTTCAAACTACAAGAAAGGAGATTCCATCTGAACATGAGGAAGAACTTCCTGACTGTGAGAGCCGTTCAGCAGAGGAACTCTCTGCCCCGGAGTGTGGTGGAGGCTCCTTCTTTGGAAGCTTTTAAACAGAGGCTGGATGTCCATCTGTCAGGGGTGCTTTGAATGCAATATTCCTGCTTCTTGGCAGAATGGGGTTGGACTGGATAGCCCATGGGGTCTCTTCCAACTCTTTAATTCTATGATTCTACTGTGAGAGCCGTTCAGCAGTGGAACTCTCTGCCCTGGAGTGTGGTGGAGGCTCCTTCTTTGGAAGCTTTTAAACAGAGGCTGGATGGCCATCTGTCAGGGGTGATTTGAATGCAATATTCCTGCTTCTTGGTAGGGGGTTGGACTGGATGGCCCATGAGGTCTCTTCCAACTCTTTGATTCTATGATTCTATGATTTGGGCGGTGTCTGCTGTGGACTCATCTTGTGTTTCTAATAATAATCATAATATCAGCAACAACAACAACATGCCCTGACAGAATATGTAAAGGAAAGCAAAGAACCAGCTTTGTTTGAAGTCAATAATCAGAAACTTCTCAAAGCACAGCAGACAAAGAATCAGTACAAGAAAACTGCACTCCAAACCAGAGCTGACAGCTGGCACAACAAAGCATTGGATGGGCAGTGAGATTCAGTGGCTTTCATGGTCCCTTGCAGTCCAGGAAAGGTTCTGATCTAAGGTATGCCTAGTATCCATAAGGTAATTCTTCTCCTGGTTAAAAAAAGGGGAATAAAAGAAGCTCGTTTCCTAACAATGCCCTGCTCTCTCACGGTGTCCTAAATCTCCTGCATGAAATAGCTGTCTTGTCCTGCATTAAAGGTACGGATACCAAACCAACTGATACCAGACTACAGACCAATTATCTGAGACAGAACAGGGAAAAGAAAACCTTTATGTTCTTTGTCTGTGCAGAAAAGAAGAGATAATTCCTCCAGCGTTCTCCCTGCTAAATGAGACCCAAAGATTTCTAAGCAGGTCCTGATCCCTATTTGCACCTCAGAAAGTTCCATTATCTAGAGAAATACATGTGATTTTTCATTAGAGGGACACTGTTTTCTCTGCAAAATACACTATTATTGTAAAAGAAAGCATGGGCTTGTGTCCAAGAAGTGCATCCCATTAGCTGAAATCCAATTGGAGCTACTGTCACCCATTGGTTTGGTCACCAGGAAGGTCAGCAGTCTTTACCAATTGTGTAATAACCAAAGACACTCTCCCTTTGTAAAGCCCTACCTAACCTGCCATATACTTCAATTCGATCCGCATTATAGTCAGTGTAGACTCAGAGAATGCAGATTGAACTGCACTGAATTGGGTTGGTTTCAAACTAAAAGAAAGGAGATTCCATCTGAACATGAGGAAGAACTTCCTGACTGTGAGAGCCGTTCAACAGTGGAACTCTCTGCCCTGGAGTGTGGTAGAGGGTCCTTCTTTGGAAGCTTTTAAACAGAGGCTGGATGGCCATCTGTCGGGGGTGCTTTGAATGCAATTTTCCTGCTTCTTGGCAGAATGGGGTTGGACTGGATGGCCCATGAGGTCTCTTCCAACTCCATGATTCTATGATTCTATGATTGTGTGAGTCAATACCACCATATAATCCAGTTCAGTCTACATTATGATGGCAGTGTAGATGGGGCCTAAGTCATCCACAATGGATCCGACTATTTCCCTCGATCTGGACCCAACACGGTTTTAATTCATCACCCATTTGGTCATTTCTGTTGTTTATCCCTGTGAGTTTCTTGGACAAATGGCACATCACATTTCTTATCTATTATTTATTTATTTATTTATTTATTTATTTATTTATTTATGACATTTATATGCTGCTCTTCTCACTCCGAAGGGGACTCAGAGTGGCTTACAAGTAAAAAAAAGTAAATAAAATATATTATATTTTTATCATAGCACAATATTAATATTATATATTACATTGTACTATAACATTATACTGTAATATTAGTATTAATATTATTAAAATTAATAATATTAATCATTAATGTATTGTCAAAGGCCAGAATCACTGGGTTGTTGTAAGGTTTTTTGGACTATAGGGCCATGTTCTAGAGGCATTCTCTCCTGACATTTCGCCTGCATCTATGGCAAGCATCCTCAGAGGTAGTGAGGTCTGTTGGAACTAGGAAAAGGTGTTTATATATCTGCGGAATGACCAGGGTGGGACAAAGGACTCTTGTCTGCTGGAGCTAGGTGTGAATGTTTCAACTGACCACCTTGATTCGCAAACATTCACACCTAGCTCCAACAGACAAGTCCTTTGTCCCACCATGGTCATTCCACAGATATATAAACCCCTTTTCCTAGTTCCAACAGACCTCAATACCTCTGAGGATGCTTGCCATAGATGCAGGCGAAACTTCAGGAGAGAATGCCTCTAGAACATGGCCGTATAGCCTGAAAAAACCTACAACAACCCATTGATCATTAATATTATTTTCATCCATCTTGGCGTGTGCCTTCCTTGGAACAGCTATCTCCTCTTTTGTATAGGTAGATGGATAGATAGATAAGTAGGTAGGTAGGTAGACGGATGGATGGATGGATAGATAGATAGATAGATAGATAGATAGATAGATAGATAGATAAGTAGGTAGGTGGATGGATGGATAGATAGATAGATAGATAGATAGATAGATAGATAAGTAGGTAGGTAGGTAGGTAAGTAGGTAGGTAGGTAGACGTATTTGATTGTTTGTTGAAGACTTAAGCAATAATAGAGGACTTTGTTAAACCTTTCAAGCTTCTAAAGACTCTGTATAGGAAAATCCTTAGGGCCTCTCAGTCGAGGCACCCCGGCTTCCCGCTGGGCACAAAGAGCATGTCCTGTTCAACTGATATAGGCCCAGCGTGTGACAGCACAATTACAATTTCCTTTCCCAGCGGCACTTCTTCCGAAATCTGGGCTCCATCTTGGCGTATGCCTTCCTTGGAACAGCTATCTCCTGTTTTGTATAGGTAGATGGATAGATAGATAAGTAGGTAGGTAGGTAGGTAGGCGGATGGATGGATGGATGGATGGATGGATGGATAGATAGATAGATAGATAGATAGATAGATAAGTAGGTACGTAGGTAGGTGGATGGATGGATGGATGGATAGATAGATAGATAGATAGATAGATAGATAGATACGTAGGTAGGCGGATGGCTGGATGGATGGATGGATAGATAGATAGATAGATAGATAGATAGATAGATAGATAGATAGATAGATAAGTAGGTACGTAGGTAGGTGGATGGATGGATGGATAGATAGATAGATAGATAGATAGATAAGTAGGTAGGTAGGTAGGTAGGTAGGTAGACGTATTTGATTGTTTGTTGAAGACTTAAGCAATAATAAAGGACTTTGTTAAACCTTTCAAGCTTCTAAAGACTCTGTATAGGAAAATCCTTTGGGCCTCTCAGTCGAGGCACCCCGGCTTCCCGCTGGGCACAAAGAGCACGTTCTGTTCAACTGATATAGGCCCAGCGTGTGACAGCACAATTACAATTTCCTTTCCCAGCGGAACTTCTTCCAAAATCTGGGCTCAATCTTGGCGTGTGCCTTCCTTGGAACAGCTATCTCCTGTTTTGTATAGGTAGGTGGATAGATAGATAAGTAGGTAGGTAGGTAGGTAGGTAGGTAGGTAGACGGATGGATGGATGGATGGATGGATGGACAGATAGATAGATAGATAGATAGATAGATAAGTAGGTAGGTAGGTAGGTAGGTAGGTAGGTAGGTGGGTGGGTGGGTGGGTGGGTGGATGGATGGATGGATGGATGGATGGATAGATAGATAGATAGATAGATAGATAGATAGATAGATAGATAGATAGGGTAGGTAGATGGATGGATGGATGGATGGATGGATGGATGGATGGATGGATAGATAGATAGATAGATAGATAGATAGATAGATAGATAGAAAGATAGAAAGATAGATAGAAAGATAGAAAGATAGATAGAAAGATAGAAAGATAGAAAGATAGATAGATAGATAGTAGGTAGGTAGATAGATGGATGGATGGATGGATAGATAGATAGATAGATAGATAGATAGATAGATAGATAGATAAGTAGGTAGGTAGGCAGGTAGATGGATGGATGGATAGATAGATAGATAGGTAGGCAGACGTATTTGATTGTTTGTTGAAGACTTAAGCAATAATAAAGGACTTTGTTAAACCTTTGAAGCTTCTAAAGACTCTGTATAGGAAAATCCTTCGGGCCTCTCAGTCGAGGCACCCCGGCTTCCCGCTGGGCACAAAGAGCACGTCCTGTTCAACTGATATAGCCCCAGCGTGTGACAGCACAATTACAATTTCCTTTCCCAGTGGCACTTCTTCTGAAATCTGGGCTCCATCTTGGCGTGTGCCTTCCTTGGAACAGCTGTCTCCTGTTTTGTATAGGTAGATGGATAGATAGATAGATAAGAAGGTAGGTAGGTAGATAGACGGATGGATAGATAGATAGATAGATGATAGATAGATAGATGGATAGATAGGTAGGTAGGTAGGTAGGTAGGTGGATGGATGGATAGGTAGGTAGGTACGTAGGTGGATGGATGGATGGATAGATAGAAAGATAAGTAGGTAGGTAGGTAGGTAGGTAGGTAGACGTATTTGATTGTTTGTGGAAGACTTAAGCAATAATAAAGGACTTTGTTAACTCTTTCAAGCTTCTAAAGACTCTGTATAGGAAAATCCTTCGGGCCTCTCACTCGAGGCACCCCGGCTTCCCGCTGGGCACAAAGAGCATGTCCTGTTCAACTGATATAGGCCCAGCGTGTGACAGCACAATTACAATTTCCTTTCCCAGCGGCACTTCTTCCGAAATCTGGGCTCCATCTTGCCGTGTGCCTTCCTTGGAACAGCTATCTCCTGTTTTGTATAGGTAGATGGATAGATAGATAAGTAGGTAGGTAGGTAGGTAGGTAGACGGATGGATGGATGGATGGATGGACAGATAGATAGATAGATAGATAGATAAGTAGGTAGGTAGGTAGGTAGGTAGGTAGGTAGGTGGGTGGGTGGATGGATGGATGGATGGATGGATAGATAGATAGATAGATAGATAGATAGATAGATAGATAAGTAGGTAGGTAGGTAGGTAGGTGGATGGATAGATAGATAAGTAGGTAGGTAGGTAGACGGATGGATGGATGGATGGATGGACAGATAGATAGATAGATAGATAGATAGATAGATAGATAAGTAGGTAGGTAGGTAGGTGGGTGGGTGGGTGGATGGATGGATGGATGGATGGATGGATGGATAGATAGATAGATAGATAGATAGATAGATAAGTAGGTAGGTAGGTAGGTGGATGGATAGATAGATAGATAGATAGATAGATAGATAGATAGATAAGTAGGTAGGTAGGTAGACGTATTTGATTGCAATAATAAAGGACTTTGTTAATCCTTTGAAGCTTCTAAAGACTCTGTATAGGAAAATCCTTAGGGCCTCTCACTCGAGGCACCCCGGCTTCCCGCTGGGCACAAAGAGCACGTCCTGTTCTCTCCCTCTTAACATTTCGGAAGAGAGTCAAGACTTGGTTGTAGGAGCAAGAATTTGAAAATGCAAGGTAAAAGACATAGGAATTGGAATGACTGGACGATGAGATCGGACAATGTTTTTATTAGGAGACGCAAGTGATGTATGCTTTTAGTATTCTTGTTAGGGTTTTATATTCTGTGTTAATGTTTTTTGGGCATCAAATCGTTGCCATTGTAAACCGCCCTGAGTCGCCTAAGGGCAGAGAAGGGCGGTATACAAATATAGTAAATAAATAAATAAGGAAACATGACGCATATACTCAGTTTTATAATATTTATTTGTTATTTATTGCTACAAGTGTTTTAACTTACTATCTAGAGTGTAATATATATATATATAAAATATAGAGAGTATATAGAGTGTATTCTAATCTTATCAAGCCTAATCCTATCAATATAACCTAAGTCCCAATCGAGAGTATATAGAGTGTATCCTAATCTTATCAAGCCTAATCCTATCAAGTTTGGTATTCTAATATATCCTAAGTCCTAATCGAGAGTATATAGAGTGTATCCTAATCTTATCTAAACTAATCCTATCAAGTTTGGTATTGTAATCTAACCTAATGCCTAATCAATGACATTTACTATTACTATGATTGCTATCTAAATATATGTATATATGACATAATGAAGGGCTGAAGCTTCAAGTCTTTGATGGGGGATCATTTTGACTCAACCTGCAAGGGAGTCAAGCAGATGTATGGACTGTCCCTTGTCCCACCAGATCTGTCCCTTGTCTCACTAGTCCACTCCTGGTTTCACTCTTAATATTGAAGGGGAGAAAACTGTTGCTCTTGTTGTATAATATAGATTCGGTGGACAATCAGAAAGTGATTGATGGTCATCATGATGTGCATCTTCTTGGGGTTCTTCATCATGCTTATGGTTGATTGCACTATAAGTTCATGAAAACGCACATGTAAGGAACTATCCAGGACAGCTGATCCTGTTGAAGCGAATAGACTTCAGCACTTTGGACAGCTCTTCTAAAGTTCTATCAAACCTAGAATGGATCCCCCATCTATCCTATCAATATGGAAACCACCAGCTACTAATGAATGAAAGCCATGGACCATTTCCAAGGAGAGGACACCGAGTCTCCTTTCTCATTTCTCACAGATGACGGAATCGAGAAAATCGTCGTCAGATTCAATAATTTCCTCATACTCATACTCATACTCTTTGGTGACCTGGACTGCGTCCTCATGACGCTGAGACTCTTTAGATGGGCTTCTGGAGGTCAGATAATTCATATGGAGTTGTTCCGTTGTGTACGCAGTCATGTCCGACTCGGAATAGGTAGTTTCGGAGGAATAGCTCATGCCGATGCTGGTGATGGACAGAGCCTCTCTCATAATCAAAGGCTTGGATGCCTCATACTCTGCGTCTTCTGGAAATGGAGGAGGGGCACAGCATGGAGGAAGGGCACGCTGACAAGGAGGCTGCTGATAAGGTGGCTGCAGAGGTGGCGATATTGGGGATGGCTGCTGAGTTAGGTTCAGCATAGAAGGAGGCAACCTTTCAGGTGGAGTCAGGATGATCCTAGTTTCCACGTAGCGGGTCTGTATGGCGCAAGGCTTCATATCCTTGCTCAGGCAAGTGTTGCAGCAGCAGCTACATCAACAGCAAGAAGAGAGAGATCAGTGCTAGGTCAGTGGGGAATCTCTCTCCATCCTAAGAATCTGTATTCAACAATGTTTAAAATTAGGTTCTTGTGGGTTTTTTCGGGCTATAGAGCCATGTTCTAGAGGCATTTCTCCTGACGTTTCGCCTGCATCTATGGCAAGCATCCTCAGAGGTTGTGAGGTCTGTTGGAAGTAGGAAAAATGGGTTTATATATCTGTGGAATGGCTGGGGTGGGGCAAAGAGCTCTTCCCTGCTGCAGTTAGGTGTGAATGTTTAGCTGATCACCTTCATTAGCATTTGAAGGCCTGCCTGAGCCTGGGAAAATCTGTTGCTGGGAGGTGTTAATCTGTGCCTGGTTTTTTCCTCTCTGTTGTTTAGCTGTTATAATTTTAGAGTTTTTTAATACTGGTAGCCAGATTTTGTTCATTTTCATGGTCTCTTCCTTTCTGTTGAAATTGTCCACATGCTTGTGGATTTCAATGGCTTCTCTGTGTAGTCTGACATGGTGGTTGTTGGAGTGGTCCAGCATTTCTGTGTTCTCAAATAATATGCTGCGTCCAGGTTGGTTCATCAGGTGCTCTGCTATGGCTGACTTCTCTGGTTGAAGGAGTCTACAGTGCCTTTCATGTTCCTTGATGCGTGTCTGGGCAATGCTGCTGCGTTTGGTGGTCCCTCTGTAGACTTCTTGTCCACAGCTGCATGGTACACTTTAGACTCCTGCAGAGGTGAGAGGATCCCTCTTGTCCTTTGCTGAACAAAGCATTTGTTGGATTTTCTTAGTGGGTTTGTAGATTGTTTGTATGTTGTGTTTCCTCATCAGCTTCCCTATGCGGTCAGTGGTTCCCTTGATGTATGGCAGGAACACTTTTCCTCTGGGTGGATCTTCATCTTGACTCTCGTGGCTTGATCAACAATTGGGTCACACCGTCTACAGAAAACCCACGCACACAGATAGATATCTACATAAAAACTCCAACCATCACCCAAGTCAAAAAGGAAGCACCATTAAAGCCTTGGCAGACCGTGCAAAAAGAATCTGCGAACCCCACCTCCTCCAAGATGAACTGAACCATCTCAACTGGGCTCTCCAGGCCAATGGAGACTCCACCTCAGACATCAGAAGAGCTGCAAGACCAAGAAGAAACCACGAGAGTCAAGATGAAGATCCACCCAGAGGAAAAGTGTTCCTGCCATACATCAAGGGAACCACTGATCGCATAGGGAAGCTGATGAGGAAACACAACATACAAACAATCTACAAACCCACCAAGAAAATCCAACAAATGCTACGTTCAGCAAAGGACAAGAGGGATCCTCTCACCTCTGCAGGAGTCTACCGTATACCATGCAGCTGTGGACAAGTCTACATAGGGACCACCAAACACAGCATTGCCCAGACACGCATCAAGGAACATGAAAGGCACTGCAGACTACTCCAACCAGAGAAGTCAGCCATAGCAGAGCACCTGATGAACCAGCCTGGACACAGCATATTATTTGAGAACACAGAAATGCTGGACCACTCTCACAACCACCATGTCAGACTACACAGAGAAGCTATTGAAATCCACAAGCATGTGGACAATTTCAACAGAAAGGAAGAGACCATGAAAATGAACAAAATCTGGCTACCAGTATTAAAAAACTCTAAAATTATAACAGCTAAACAACAGAGAGGAAAAAACCAGGCACAGATTAACACCTCCCAGCAACAGATTTTCCCAGGCTCAGGCAGGCCTTCAAATGCTAATGAAGGTGATCAGCTAAACATTCACACCTAACTGCAGCAGGGAAGAGCTCCTTGCCCCACCCCAGCCATTCCACAGATATATAAACCCATTTTTCCTACTTCCAACAGACCTCACAACCTCTGAGGATGCTTGCCATAGATGCAGGCGAAACGTCAGGAGAAATGCCTCTAGAACATGGCTCTATAGCCCGAAAAAACCCACAAGAACCTAGTGATTCCAGCCATGAAAGCCTTCGACAATACAATGGTTAAAATTTACCACTGGGGAGACCTATATACGAGGGGTATTTTTTAAGTAAGGTCCATTTTGTTGTAGACACTAGTAGTTCGCGCACATACCGCAACGAGCGCATGCGTCGTGTACCGGCATGCCTTGGGAACAACTGTGCTCAGTTTCCACTCTGTAGCTAACCTGTACGGTTCTGTTCTGTGCTTTTAAAATGTTTAAGACTATCAACTCACCCGCCGCATGTGAGGTTCGCTCAGTGATACGGTTTTTGTCAGCAAGGAACCTGCCTGCTGCAGAAATTCATCGACAGATTTGTGAAGTGTACAATGATACTGTTATGAGTGAAAGCAAAGTGCGTAAGTGGATATGACAATTCAAATATGGCCGTGACAACATCCATGATGAGGACCGCTCCGGTCGCCCTTCTTTGATTACAGTGAACTCTTGGCTATCGGAGCAGGCGGCAAGTTTTTATGAAGAGGGTATTTTAAAATTGGTTCAGAGGTATGATAAGTGTTTGAACAAACTTGGCAACGATGTCGAAAAATAGAGTGAAGTATGTACTTTCTGAAAATAAATTTACTTTTTGGAAATAAACCTTCGTTGTGTACTTATGTTCAAACGGACCTTACTTAAAAAAATACCCCTCGTAGATGGGTAAATCCAGAGTCAAAAGTGTGTGGAACCAAATAAACATATACATAGTCACACACAACAGTATGAGGTGGCTTCCATGCCTCTCTCAATGGACCCATCCAAGGTGCTGAAACCAATTTCCAAAACAGATTCAGAACCTTAGTTAGTTCCTTTATCCGAAAACTCGAAAGGATGCCATGGAAAGCTCCAGTCACAACTGGACAATTTCCCTTCCTTTGGGTCAAATAATAATAATAATAATAATAATAATAATAATAATAATAATAAAGCTTTATTTATACCCCTCTCCATCTCCCACACGGGGACTTGGTGCGGCTAATAATAATAATAATAATAATGTATTGTCGAAGGCTTTCATGGCCGGAATCACTCAGTTCTTGTGGGTTTTTTCGGGCTATATGGCCATGTTCTAGAGGCATTTCTCCTGACATTTCGCCTGCATCTATGGCAGGCATCCTCAGAGGATGCCTGCCATAGATGCAGGCGAAACGTCAGGAGAAATGCCTCTAGAACATGGCCATATAGCCCGAAAAAACCCACAAGAACTGAATAATAATAATAATAATAATAATAATAATAATAAAGCTTTATTTATACCCCTCTCCATCTCCCACACGGGGACTTGGTGCGGCTAATAATAATAATAATAATAATAATAATAATAATAATAAAGCCTTATTTATACCCCTCTCCATCTCCCACACGGGGACTTGGTGCGGCTAATAATAATAATAATAATAATAATAATCCTTTATTTATACCCCTCTCCATCTCCCACAGGGGGACTTGGTGCGGCTAATAATAATAATAATAATAATAATAACAATAATAATAATAAAGCTCTATTTATACCCCTCTCCATCTCCCACAGGGGGACTTGGTGCGGCTAATAATAATAATAATAATAATAACAATAATAATAAAGCTCTATTTATACCCCTCTCCATCTCCCACAGGGGGACTTGGTGCGGCGAATAATAATAATAATAATAATAATAATAATAATAATAATAAAGCTTTATTTATACCCCTCTCCATCTCCCACAGGGGGACTTGGTGTGGCTAATAATAATAATAACAATAATAATAATAATCCTTTATTTATACCCCTCTCCATCTCCCACAGGGGGACTTGGTGTGGTGAATAATAATAATAATAATAATAATAATAATAATAATAAAGCTTTATTTATACCCCTCTCCATCTCCCACAGGGGGACTTGGTGCGGCTAATAATAATAATAATAATAAGCTTTATTTATACCCCTCTCCATCTCCCACAGGGGGACTTGGTGCAGCTAATAATAATAATAATAATAATAATGATAATAAACTTTTATTGGTACCCCACTACCATCTCCCGCAGGACTCGATGCGGCTTACAAGAGGGCGAGCCCAAAGTACATCATTAACAAAAACACAACAGACAACAACACAATGCAACAATAAATAAGCAAGCAATAAAACAGTAACAAAAGCACGACACTGTTAAAAACCTGTGGCAGGGCCAAATGTAATAGTTAAAATTCTAAAAATGCTGGGCATGTCCAGCTGAGGTAGGATGGATATTTTGGGAATAGAAGGGTGTCCAGACTATTCTAACTCTCTCATAAAGTGCATTAGGGACAATTGCTTGTAATTGGTTAAGTGGACAAACACAGAGAGTGCTCACTAATGCTTCCTCTTCATCTTGGAAAGAAGTGACAAGTGGAGTGCCGCAGGGTTCCGTCCTGGGCCCGGTCCTGATCAGGATCTTTATTAATGACTTAGATGAAGGGCTAGAAGGCAGGATCATCAAGTTTGCAGACGACACCAAATTGGGAGGGAGAGCCAATACTCCAGAGGACAGGAGCAGGATTCAAAACGATCTTGACAGATTAGAGAGATGGGCCAAAACTAACAAAATGAAGTTCAACAGTGACAAATGCAAGATACTCCACTTTGGCAGAAAAAACAAAATGCAAAGATACAGAATGGGTGACGCCTGGCTCGAGAGCAGTACGTGTGAAAAAGATCTTGGAGTCCTCGTGGACAACAAGTTAAACATGAGCCAACAATGTGATGTGGCGGCAAAAAAAGCCAATGGGATGTTGGCCTGCATCAATAGGAGCATAGGGTCTAGATCTAAGGAAGTCATGCTACCCCTCTATTCTGCTTTGGTTAGACCACACCTGGAATATTGTGTCCAGTTCTGGACACCACAATTCAAGAGAGATATTGACAAGCTGGAATGTGTCCAGAGGAGAGCGACTAAAATGATAAAAGGTCTGGAGAACAAGCCCTATGAGGAACGGCTTAAGGGGCTGGGCATGTTTAGCCTGAAGAAGAGAAGGCTGAGAGGAGATATGATAGCCATGTATAAATATGTGAGAGGAAGCCACAGGGAGGAGGGAGCAAGCTTGTTTTCTGCTTCCTTGGAGATTAGGACGAGGAACAATGGCTTCGAACTACAAGAGAGGAGATTCCATCTGAACACGAGGAAGAACTTTCTGACTGTGAGAGCTGTTCAGCAGTGGAACTCTCTGCCCCGGAGTGTGGTGGAGGCTCCTTCTTTGGAAGCTTTTAAACAGAGGCTGGATGGCCATCTGTCAGGGGTGATTTGAATGCAATATTCCTGCTTCTTGGCAGAATGGGGTTGGACTGGATGGCCCATGAGGTCTCTTCCAACTCTTTGATTCTATGATTCTATGATTCTAAGGGCCTCTCCAGAGGATCGAAGGGATTGCGTGGGTTCGTAGGTGGAAATACGGTCACGCAGGTAGGAGGGTCCCAAACCGTTTAGGGCTTTGTAGGTAAAGACTTTCACCTTGAATTGGGCCCGGTAGATAAACGGCAGCCAGTGGAGCTCTTTAAACAGGAGGGTGGACCAATCTCTGTAATTCGCTCCAGTTAATAGTCTGGCTACCACCCGTTGAACCAGTAGGAGTTTCCGGGCCGTCTTATTTATTTATTTATTTATTTTATTTCCTGCATTTATTAACCGCCGCTCTCAGCCCTAGGGCGACTCGCGGCGGTGTACAGCACATAAAAGACAAATTACAATGAGCCAAGACGACAAACTAACATATCACTAATACACAAACATCTAATTACACTAAAATAATCCGCTCCGTCTTATCGTAGAATCATAATCAAACTCGTGGTCGTAATCCGTTCCAGTTGTCATTTCCAGTAATATAGCACTCAGTTAAATGCCTTCTCGAATAGCCATGTTTTCAGGCCCTTACAGAAGGCCATAAGGGAGGGCGCCTGTCTGATGTCAGCAGGGAGGGTGTTCCACAGCCGGGGGGCCACCACCGAGAAGGCCCTCTCTCTCGTCCCCGCCAGACGTGCCTGTGAGGCAGGCGGGATCGAGGGAAGGGCCTCCCCAGATGATCTCAAGGTCCTCGTGGGCTCATAGGCCGAGATGCGGTCTGAAAGGTACTTTGGGCCGGAACCGTTTAGGGCTTTGTAGGATAGCACCAGCACCTTAAATTGGGCCCGGTAGCAGATCGGCAGCCAGTGGAGCTGGAACAACAAGGGTGTTGTATGCTCCCTGCGTCCTGCTCCTCTTAGCAACATGGCTGCCGCGCGCTGGACTAGCTGAAGCTTCCGGGCCGTCTTCAAGGGCAGCCCCACGTAGAGAGCGTTGCAGTAGTCGAGGCGGGATGTGACCAGAGCGTGTACCACTGTGGCCAAGTCAGACTTCCCAAGGTACGGGCGCAGCTGGCGCACGAGCCTGAGCTGTGCAAATGCTCCCCTGGTCACCGCTGAGACGTGGGGATCCAGGCTCAACGATGAATCCAGGATCACACCCAAGCTGCGAACCTGTACCTTCAAGGGGAGTGCGACCCCATCCAGCACAGGCTGTAACCCTATATCCCGTTCGGCCTTGCGACTGACCAGGAGTACCTCTGTCTTGTCTGGATTTAATTTCAGTTTGTTCGCCCTCATCCAGACCATTACAGCGGCCAGGCACCGGTTCAGGACCTCGACAGCCTCCTTAGTAGCAGGTGGGAAGGAGTGACAGAGTTGGACATCATCTGCGTACAGATGACACCGCACCCCGAAACTCCGGATGATCTCACCCAGCGGCTTCATGTAGATATTAAACAGCATGGGGGACAATATAGAGCCCTGTGGAACCCCACAGGTCAAAGGCTGTGATGTTGAACAGGAGTCCCCCAATAACACCTTCTGGGTACAACCCTCCAGAAATGACTGGAGCCACCGCAAAGCAGTGCCCCCAAGGCCCATTTCCGCAAGACGCCCCAGAAGGATACCGTGGTCGATGGTATCGAAGGCCGCTGAGAGGTCCAGGAGCACCAACAGTCTAGAGGTAACATATGCCACTGATCAGTAGCAAACCTCGCATTTCTGGTTCTTTGTGTATGTGCGTCCATGAGCATTGGGTGCCCACTTTTTTCTGGCCAGTTCTTCACTCCCCCTGAAACCACAGGTCCGCAGCTTGGGAGTTCTCCTGGATTCATCGCTCACGCTTGGGGCTCAGGCGTCGGCGGTGGCCGGGAGGGCTTTTGCACAACTGAGACTTGTGCGCCAGCTGTGACCGTACCTCGCTAAGGCTGATCTGGCCGGGGTGGTCCACGCCTTAGTCACCTCTAGACTGGATTACTGCAACGCGCTCTACGTGGGGCTGCCCTTGAAAACGGCTTGGAAACTCCAATTGGTCCAGCGGGCAGCAGCCAGAATGTTAACTGGGGCCCATTACAGAGAGAGGTCAACCCTCCTGTTCAAGGAGCTCCACTGGCTGGAGTTTATCTTCCGAGCCCAATTTAAGGTGCAGGTGATTACCTACAAAGCCCTGAACGGTTTGGGACCACCCTACCTGCGTGACCGCATCGTTGTCTACGAACCCACACGCTCACTCCGGTCATCTGGAGAGGCCCTGCTCGTGATCCCGCCCGCGTCACATGCGCGCTTGGTGGGGACGCGAGACAGGCCTTCTCCGTGGTGGCCCCCCGCCTCTGGAACGCCCTCCCGAAAGACCTCAGACAAGCCCCTACATTGGCAGTCTTCAGAAAGAATTTGAAAACCTGGCTGTTCAAATTTATTTATTATTTATTTATTAATGCACTTGTATACCGCTAATATCTCAGCCTAAATCGGCGACTCATTGCGGTTTACAACACTTAAAAAACAACAATATTCAGATTAAAAGCATAAAACACATATACAGTACACAGTATTGGGCCACCAATACAGACCTATGCATTAGGCCTGTCGGTTTTGTTTCGTTAATTCGTTTTTCGTTTTTTAATCGTTATTTTTTTAATATCCGACGCGATATCAAAACATATTTTTAAACCCGGAAGGGTTTAAAAATATCGAAGCAGCAGCCCCATGTATTTTACGAGCTTCAGCTCGTGTCGTTAATGGCATGGAGGCTGCTGCTGAGTGGTGCTGCAGTGCTGGAGCCTGGGAGCCAATCCGGCGCTCCCAAGCACCCCAGCAGTGCACCGTGGCAGAAGCCGGATGGCGCGCGGAGGCCGCTTGTGAGCGCGCGCGCGCCATCCAAGCGGCCTCCGGCTCCTGCGCCCCCCTCCTCCTCCTCCTCCTTCTCCCAGCTGTGTTGCAGGAAGTGCAGCTGGGAGGAGGAGGAGGAGGAGGAGGAGGGGGGCGCAGAAGCCGGAGGCCGCTTGGATGGCGCGCGCGCTTACAAGCGGCCTCTGCGCGCCATCCGGCTCCGGTTCCTGCGCCCCCCCCCTCCTCCTCCTCCTCCTCCCAGGAGGAGGAGGAGGAGGGGGGGCGCAGGAACCGGAGCCGGATGGCGCGCGGAGGCCGCTTGTAAGCGCGCGCGCCATCCAAGCGGCCTCCGCGCGCCATCCAGCTCCGGTTCCTGCGCCCCCCCCTCCTCCTCCTCCTCCCAGGAGGAGGAGGAGGGGGGGCGCAGGAACCGGAGCCGGATGGCGCGCGGAGGCCGCTTGTAAGCGCGCGCGCCATCCAAGCGGCCTCCGCGCGCCATCCAGCTCCGGTTCCTGCGCCCCCCCCCCTCCTCCTCCTCCTCCTCCCAGGAGGAGGAGGAGGGGGGGCGCAGGAACCGGAGCCGGATGGCGCGCGGAGGCCGCTTGTGAGCGCGCGCGCGCGCCAGCTGGGAGGAGGAGGAGGAGGAGGGGGGGCGCAGGAGCCGGAGCCCATTGGATGGCGCGCGCGCGCTCACAAGCGGCCTCCGCGCGCCATCCGGCTTGTGTGACTTTTCAGGGCTGTATATGACCATGTTCCAGAAGCATTCTCTCCTGACATTTTGCCCACATCTATGGCAGGCATCCTCAGAGGTCTGTTGGAAACTAGGCAAATGGTGAGTTATATATCATCTCTAATACTATGGAATGTCCAGGGTGGGAGAAAGCCATTGGTGACCATTACTGCAACATTCACACTTAGCCTGTTTGATCAAGAAAAAATTTTTTTCTAAAATGTTTTGTAAATATTTACGAAAATTCGTAAATAACAAAACATTTTTTTGGTAAGTTTTGTAAATATTTTTAATATCGAAACAAAAAAACACCCCAATTAAGAATCGAATTTAGAAACAAATTTTTTCTTGATCAAACAGGCCTACTATGCATCTCTTAACTAAAATCATAATCCAATTTCGTTGTCTGTGATTGCCAGTCCTTGATCATCAACTTCATCGCACCGGATTAGCCGAATGCTTGTTCAAACATCCATGTCTTCAGTCTTTTTCGAAATACCATCAGCGAGGAGGCTGATCTTATCTCTACAGGGAGGGCATTCCAAAGCCGCGGGGCCGCCACAGAAAAGGCCCTGTCTCTCGTTCCCGCCAGCCGCACCTGTGAAGCAGGTGGGATGGAGAGCAGGGCCTCTCCCGAAGATCTTAGGGATCTAAGATCTAAGATCTTTTGATCTTAGGGATCAAATGTGCCTTCCCTGACTAGAAACCCCAGTTCCAAATCCCAGAAGCACTTTAGTCAGAATCAAGACCACCGCACACTGCACACCGCACTTATATTATAATCCCATATCCCTCCGACACATCAGCACTTTTAATCCTGTACCCCTACTCCGGCCGGCTCAGTTTTTAATAATGTCTTGTTGTATTGCTATTGTATTTGTTTTTCTGCTTAATTGTCTTATTTGCTATGTATTGTATTGTTGTATTGTGTGGGCTTCGGCCTGTTGTAAGCCGCATCGAATCCTTCGGGAGATTTATTATCATTATTTATTATTATTATTTACTGCATTTGTTGACCGCCGTTCTCAGCCCTAGGGCGACTCACGGCGGTGTACAACATATAAAAACAGTTTACAATAGACAATATCACAACAAAATCAACATAACAATCAATAATACAATTACACTAAATCATCCGCGCCGTCTCATCGTAGAATCATAAACCAAACTCGTTATCCATATTCCGTTCCGATCATCATTGCCAATAGTTGTAGTACTTAGTCAAACGCCTTCTCAAATAACCATGTCTTTAGGCTCTTGCGGAATGCCATAAGGGAGGGCGCCTGTCTGATATCTACAGGGAGGGCGTTCCACAGCCGGGGGGCCACCACCGAGAAGGCTCTCTCTCTCGTCCCCGCCAGACGTGCCTGTGAGGCAGGCGTGATCGAGAGAAGGGCCTCCCCAGACGATCTCAAGGTCCTCGTGGGCTCATAGGCCGAGATGCAGTCAGAAAGGTATTTTGGGCCGGAACCGTTTAGGGCTTTGTAGGCCAACACCAGCACCTTGAATTGGGCCTGGTAGCAGATCGGCAGCCAGTGGAGCTGGAACAACAAGGGCGTTGTGTGCTCCCTGCGTCCCGCTCCTGTTAGTAACATGGCTGCCGCGCGCTGGACTAGCTGAAGCTTCCGGGCCGTTTTCAAGGGCAGCCCCACGTAGAGAGCGTTGCAGTAGTCAAGGCGGGATGTCACCAGAGCGGGGTACAAATAAAGTTATAATAATAATAATAATAATAATAATAGCTCCAAGAGACGCAAAAGTGTGGAGCTGATTGTGCATTAGTAAAGAGGTGTCATACTTACAAGTTGATGGACTTCAGCTTGAAATGTAGATAGGCACATCCAAGAACCACCAGGATCACGAACACCAAGAATATGCACATGACAGCAATCAGAACATCTTCCCTCATGCTCCGATGTTCCACAGCACCTATTTTTTTTTTATGACAAGAACATAGGTTTGTTTAGATGCAAAGAAGCTGCGTTGATTCAGGGCTTCTGATAAATCTTGGGCGATTCTATTTCGGGATTTCATGCCTCTCCATGTTTCTCATTCCTGCACTCAGTCATGTAGTTCTGTTTGGTACATATTTATTTATTTATTTATTTCACAGTTTTGTATACCGAGCTTCTCAACCTCGTTGAGGGACTCAGCCCGGTTTACAGCCATAAAAACATATACATTCATTAAAATATCATATATCAGAAATTACACATCAACTTTAAAATACACTAAATATAAAACTACAGATAGATCCTGCAAGGAAGACTCCAGCAATACATGGAGCGAGAGTTGCCAGATGTTCAAGCTGGGTTTAGAAAAGGCAGAGGAACCAGAGACCAGATTGCCAATCTCCGCTGGATAATGGAGAAAGGCAGGGAGTTTCAGAAAAACATCTACTTCTGCTTCATTGACTATTCTAAAGCCTTTGACTGTGTGGATCATAATAAATTGTGGCAAGTTCTTGGTGGGATGGGCATCCCAAGCCACCTTGTCTCTCTCCTGAGGAATCTGTACAAGGACCAAGTCGCAACAGTCAGAACTGACCATGGAACAACAGACTGGTTCAAGATTGGGAAAGGCGTACGGCAAGGCTGCATCCTCTCACCCAACCTTTTTAACGTGTATGCAGGACACATCATGCGATGTGCGGGGCTGGATGAATGCAAAGCTGGGGTGAAAATTGCTGGAAGAAACATTAACAACCTCAGATATGCAGATGACACCACTCTGATGGCCGAAAGCGAGGAGGAGCTGAGGAGCCTTCTAATCAAGGTGAAAGAAGAAAGCGCAAAAGCCGGGTTGCAGCTAAACGTCAAAAAAACCAAGATTATGGCAACAAGAATGATTGACAACTGGAAAATAGAGGGAGAGGCCGTGGAGGCCGTGACAGACTTTGTATTTCTAGGCGCAAAGATGACTGCAGATGCAGACTGTGGCCAGGAAATCAGGAGACGCTTCCTTCTTGGGAGGAGAGCAATGTCCAATCTCGATAAAATAGTAAAGAGTAGAGACATCAGACTGGCAACAAAGATCCGCCTAGTCAAAGCCATGGTATTCCCTGTAGTCACCTACGGATGTGAGAGCTGGACCTTAGGGAAGGCTGAGCGAAGGAAGATCGATGCGTTTGAGCTGTGGTGTTGGAGGAAAGTTCTGAGAGTGCCTTGGACTGCGAGAAGATCCAACCAGTCCATCCTCCAGGAAATAAAGCCTGACTGCTCACTGGAGGGAAAGATACTAGAGACAAAGTTGAAGTACTTTGGCCACATCATGAGGAGACAGGAAAGCCTAGAGAAGACAATGATGCTGGGGAAGGTGGAAGGCAAAAGGAAGAGGGGCTGACCAAGGGCAAGATGGATGGATGGCATCCTTGAAGTGACTGGACTGACCTTGAGGGAGCTGGGGGTGGTGACGGCCGACAGGGAGCTCTGGCGTGGGCTGGTCCATGAGGTCACGAAGAGTCGGAGACGACTGAACGAATGAACAACAACATAAAACTACAGTGGTCAGTCGTCCTATTAAGATGGATCTATATCCACTTCCACCCAGAGTCCTATGGTGTTGTCTCATTCCTTGAAGGCCTGACTCCACAGCCACGTCTTCACCCGTTTCCTAAATGTTAGGATGGATGGGGTGGTTCTGGCCTCCAGAGGGAGAGAGTTCCAGAGTCGTGGGGCCACCACCGAGAAGGCCCTGTCCCTCGTCCCCACCAGGCGCGCTTGCGAGGCTGGTGGGACCGAGAGCAGGGCCTCTCCAGATGATCTTAGTAATCTTGATAGTTCGTAGGGGAGAATACGTTTGAAGAGGTAAACAGTAGGCCTGGGTAACAACGGAAAAATTTGTTTCTAAAATCGATTTGTATTTGGGGAGTTTTTTTGTTTCGATATTTAAAATAATTACAAAATTTTCCTTTTAAAAAGTTCGATATTTACGAAATTTCGTAAATGTGAAAAAAATTACAAAACATTAACGAATCGAATTCCGAAACAATAACGAATCGATTCGTTAATGGCGGACGCGACCGCGAAATACGCTAAAAAACCTCCAAAACCTTCTGAAGCTTCCCTCTCCCTCTGTTGTTGACTGTTGGTGTGATATTGTAATTTTTTTTCACTAATTAAACAAAAAACTTGCCCCAGACATGCGGAAATAATAACGAAACGACCTCAGAACAATAACGAAACGAATACAATAACAAAATACAAAGCATTTACAAAACGTGTTTAAAAATTCGTTTTTTAAAAAAATTGCTCCAGAATGGTTCGTTATCGTTTTGTAATTGGAAAAATTAACGAATTATTAACGAATTACGAATTAACGAAACGAAACCGCCCAGCCCTAGTAAACAGGGCTGGAGTCGTTTAGGGCTTTATAGGTCAACACCAGCACTTTGAATTGTGCTCGGAAGCTAATTGGCAGCCATATTTATTTATTTATTTATTTACAGCTTTTATTAAGATTTTAAGAATAACATCGAAAGAGGGAGAATATTAAAAAAAAAGATGATAGGAAAGTAGGAAAAAAGTAAAAAGTGCATCCCCCTACCCCGAAGTCCACCAAAAAATACAAAAATATAAAACACACACACACAAAAAAAAAACAAGAGAAAAAAGAAAGGGGAAAAAAAGTATATATAAGATAAAAATTGACTTCCATCTCTCCATCAGGTGTTGTGTCCTCAATGATATTTCCATTATATCCACTTCATAGAATCATAGAATCAAAGAGTTGGAAGAGACCTCATGGGCCATCCAGTCCAACCCCCTGCCAAGAAGCAGGAATATTGCATTCAAATCACCCCTGACAGATGGCCATCCAGCCTCTGCTTAAAAGCTTCCAAAGAAGGAGCCTCCACCACACTCCGGGGCAGAGAGTTCCACTGCTGAACGGCTCTCACAGTCAGGAAGTTCTTCCTCATGTTCAGATGGAATCTCCTCTCTTGTAGTTTGAAGCCATTGTTCCGCGTCCTAGTCTCCAAGGAAGCAGAAAACAAGCTTGCTCCCTCCTCCCTGTGGCTTCCTCTCACATATTTATACATGGCTATCATATCTCCTCTCAGCCTTCTCTTCTTCAGGCTAAACATGCCCAGCTCCCCAAGCCGCTCCTCATAGGGCTTGTTCTCCAGACCCTTGATCATTTTAGTCGCCCTCCTCTGGACACATTCCAGCTTGTCAATATCTCTCTTGAATTGTGGTGCCCAGAATTGGACACAGTATTCCAGATGTGGTCTAACCAAAGCAGAATAGAGGAGTAGCATTACTTCCTTAGATCCAGACACTAGGCTCCTATTGATGCAGGCCAAAATCCCATTGGCTTTTTTTGCCGTCACATCACATAGAATCATAGAATCATAGAATCATAGAATCAAAGAGTTGGAAGAGACCTCATGGGCCATCCAGTCCAACCCCCTGCCAAGAAGCAGGAATATTGCATTCAAATCACCCCTGACAGATGGCCATCCAGCCTCTGTTTAAAAGCTTCCAAGGAAGGAGCCTCCACCACACTCCGGGGCAGAGAGTTCCACTGCTGAACGGCTCTCACAGTCAGGAAGTTCTTCCTAATGTTCAGATGGAATCTCCTTTCTTGTAGTTTGAAGCCATTGTTCCGTGTCCTAGTCTCCAAGGAAGCAGAAAACAAGCTTGCTCCCTCCTCCCTGTGGCTTCCTCTCACATATTTATACATGGCTATCATATCTCCTCTCAGCCTTCTCTTCTTCAGGCTAAACATGCCCAGTTCCCTAAGCCGCTCCTCATAGGGCTTGTTCTCCAGACCCTTGATCATTTTAGTCGCCCTCCTCTGGACACTTTCCAGCTTGTCAATATCTCTCTTGAATTGTGGTGCCCAGAATTGGACACAATATTCCAGATGTGGTCTAACCAAAGCAGAATAGAGGGGTAGCATTACTTCCTTAGATCTAGACACTATGCTCCTATTGATGCAGGCCAAAATCCCATTGGCTTTTTTTGCCGCCACATCACATTGTTGGCTCATGTTTAACTTGTTGTCCACGAGGACTCCAAGATCTTTTTCACACGTACTGCTCTCGAGCCAGGCGTCCCCCATTCTGTATCTTTGCATCTCATTTTTTCTGCCAAAGTGGAGTATCTTGCATTTGTCACTGTTGAACTTCATTTTGTTAGTTTTGGCCCATCTCTCTAATCTGTCAAGATCGTTTTGAATTCTGCTCCTGTCCTCTGGACTATTGGCTATCCCTCCCAATTTGGTGTCGTCTGCAAACTTGATGATCATGCCTTCTAGCCCTTCATCTAAGTCATTAATAAAAATGTTGAACAGGACCGGGCCCAGGACGGAACCCTGCGGGACTCCGCTCGTCACTTCTTTCCAAGATGAAGAGGAAGCATTAGTGAGCACTCTCTGTGTTCGTCCACTTAACCAATTCCAGATCCACCTCACCGTAGTTTTGCCTAGCCCACATTGGACTAGTTTCCTTGCCAGAAGGTCATGGGGGACCTTGTCGAAGGCCTTACTGAAATCCAGGTACGCTACATCCACGGCATTCCCCGCATCTACCCAGCTTGTAGCTCTATCGAAGAAAGAGATCAGATTAGTCTGGCATGACTTGTTTTTGATAAATCCATGTTGACTATTAGCGATGACTGCATTTGTTTCTAAGTGTTTGCAGACCGCTTCCTTAACAATCTTTTCCAGAATCTTGCCCGGTATCGACGTGAGGCTGACCGGACGGTAGTTGTTTGGGTCATCCTTTTTTCCCTTCTTGAAGATTGGGACCACATTGGCCCTCCTCCAATCTGCTGGAACTTCTCCCGTTCTCCAAGAACTCTCAAAGATGGTTGCCAATGGTTCCGAAATGACTTCCGCTAGTTCCTTCAGTACTCTTGGGTGTAGTTGATCTGGCCCTGGGGACTTGAACTCATTAAGAGCGGCCAGGTATTCCTGGACGACTTCTTTCCCAATTTGGGGTTGGATGTCCTCCAATCCCTCATCCACTCCATCTTGCTGAGGTTGAAGACTCTCTTTTTGTGAGAAGACCGAGGCAAAGAAGGCATTAAGTAGTTCTGCCTTTTCCCTATCCCCTGTCAGCATTGCCCCATCTTCTCCTCGAAGAGGTCCTATCGCCTCCTTGTTTTTCCTTTTTCTACTGACATAAGAATAGAAGCCCTTTTTATTGTTTTTAATGTCCCTGGCAAGTCTGAGCTCGTTTTTTGCTTTAGCTTTGCGGACCTTTTCCCTACAGGTGTTGGCTATTTGTTTGAATTCTTCTTTGGTGATTTCTCCCTTTTTCCACTTCTTGTGCATGTCTCTTTTGTGTCTTAGCACAGTTAGAAGTTCTTTGGACATCCATTCTGGCCTCTTTGCACTTGTCCTATTTTTTCTCTTTGTTGGCACGGTTTGCAATTGCGCCTTGAGTATTTCACTCTTGAGAAGTTCCCATCCATCCGTAGCTCCCTTGTCTTTTAGTATCTGTGTCCACGGAATGCTGCTCAGCGTTTCCTTCATTTTTTGGAAATCAGCTCTCCTAAAGTCCAAAATGCGGGTTTGACTTGTCTTAGTTTCGGCCTTCCTTTGTACCTCAAATTGCAGGAGCACATGGTCACTTGCCCCTAAGGATCCTACCACTTCGACCGCATCGATCAGGTCCTCCACATTTGTTAGGATGAGATCAAGAGTAGCCAATCCCCTTGTTGCCTCTTCTACCTTCTGGACCATGAAATTGTCTGCAAGGCAAGCGAGAAATTTGTTGGACCTTGTACTCTTGGCCGAGTTTGTTTTCCAGCAAATATCGGGATAGTTGAAATCGCCCATGACTACTACATCTCTTTTCTGTGCCTGTTTGGTCAACTGTTGGCAGAAGACTTCATCAAGATCTTCCTCCTGGCTTGGGGGTCTGTAGTAGACGCCTACAACGACATCTTTTTGAGTCCCAGTTCCCTTGATTCTTATCCAGATGATTTCAAGCTGGTTTCCCAGATTGCTGTCTTGAATTTCTTCTGCAGCATAAGAGTTTTTGACATATAAGGCTACTCCGCCTCCTCTCCCCTTTGTTCGGTTTCTGTGAAAGAGGTTATACCCCTCGATATCTACATTCCAGCGATAGGAGTCATCCCACCAGGTTTCAGTGATGGCTATGATATCATATTTGTGGTGTTGTGCTAGAAGTTGGAGTTCGTCTTGTTTATTTCCCATGCTCTGTGCATTAGTGTAAAGACATGTGAGCCCCTGGGATCTTCCCTTGAGCTGTTTAATTGGGATTATTGTGCTTTTGGTACGTGGTCCTTGTTGGCTCATGTTTAACTTGTTGTCCACGAGGACTCCAAGATCTTTTTCACACGTACTGCTCTCAAGCCAGTCATCGTCCCCCATTCTGTATCTTTGCATTTCATTTTTTCTGCCTAAGTGGAGTCTCTTGCATTTGTCACTGTTGAACTTCATTTTGTTAGTTTTGGCCATTCATCTCTCTAATCTGTCAAGATCATTTTGAATTCTGCTCTTTGATTGTAGGTGAACTACAAATCCCAGCAACTACAGCTCCCAATTGACAAAATCAGTCCCCTCCCCAACAGTATTCAAATTTGGGCATATCGGGTATTTGAGACAAATTTGGTCCAGTGAATTAAAATACACTCCATATATTTACATTATGATTCATCACAGTAGCAAAATTACAGTTATGGAAGTAGCAACGAAAAGAATTTTGTGGTTGGGAGTCACCACAACATGAGGAACTGTATTAAGGGGTTGCTTAATAGGTTTAGGAACTGCTCTAAACCTTCATCCAAGTCCTTCATAAAGATATGAAGCCAATGGGATTTTGGCCTGCATCAATAGGAGCATAGTGTCTAGATCTAAGGAAGTAATGCTACCCCTCTATTCTGCTTTAGTTAGACCACATCTGGAATATTGTGTCCAATTCTGGGCACCACAGTTCAAGAGAGATGTTGACAAGCTGGAATGTGTCCAGAGGAGGGCGACTAAAATGATCAAGGGTCTGGAGAACAAGCCCTATGAGGAGCGGCTTAAGGAGCTGGGCATGTTTAGTCTAAAGAAGAGAAGGCTGAGAGGAGACATGATAGCCATGTATAAATATGTGAGAGGAAGCCACAGGGAGGAGGGAGCAAGCTTGTTTTCTGCTTCCTTGGAGACTAGGACGCGGAACAATGGCTTCAAACTACAAGAGAGGAGATTCCATCTGAACATTAGGAAGAACTTCCTGACTGTGAGAGCCGTTCAGCAGTGGAACTCTCTGCCCCGGAGTGTGGTGGAGGCTCCCTCTTTGGAAGCTTTTAAACAGAGGCTGGATGGCCATCTGTCAGGGGTGATTTGAATGCAATATTCCTGCTTCTTGGCAGGGGGTTGGACTGGATGGCCCATGAGGTCTCTTCCAACTCTTTGATTCTATGATTCTATGATATTGAACAGAACTGGGCCCAGGACCGAACCCTCTTTATGGCACTCCACTAATCTTTTCTTTCCAGGATGAAGTGGAAGCATTGATTGGCGCCCTTTGGGTTCGGTCACTTAACCAATTGATATCCCTCAACCCACTGGCCATGGATTAAACCTACCTCTAAACGGGTCCATCGGAAAAGTCATCCCCAAACCAGGGATGTTCCAAAAGCAAGGGTCACATGTTTGGGAGCTTTTGGGAGTCTCCTAACTTGACAACCGTAGATCTCGATGGAGGCAAAGACAACGAGCAAGGCCTGGGAAAAGATGACTTCTGAAGTCTTCAATGTCCCAATGCCAAGCGCCTAGTAACCTGCCTCTGAACTGCAGTGACAGCACAAGGATTATGAGCAACGTTCTGACAGCATAATCAATACCTGAGCATGATCTAGGAACACAAGGTGGGTGCCAAGGAGACCTTTATGAACTCATAGGACAGTGATTCTCACCCTGGGGGTCGGGACCCCTGCGGGGGTCGCCAGGGAGTGTCAGAGGGGTCGCCAAAGACCATCAGAAAACACAGTATTTTCTGTTGGTCATGGGGGTTCTGTGTGGGAAGTTTGGTCCAATTCAATTGTTGGTGAGGTTCAGAATGCTCTTTGAGTGTAGGTGAACTATACTTACTTACTTACTTACTTACTTAGGCGATCCCTCGTTGGACGAGTAAGATGGTCTTCCATTATGGATTTCCTTGTGGGTCCGTATGTGGCTGTGGAGCCCTATTCTTGCTCTGCATCTTCTTCCACAGTGAGGGCATTGGTTTCCAGGTGGAAGGTGGTCCCGGTTGGGGTTGGCTTGACGCGCCTTCCTCCTGGCATGTTTCTCTCTTTCACCCTCCACTCGTGCCTCCTCGAATTCTGCAGCACTGCTGGTCACAGCTGACCTCCAGCTGGAGCGCTCAAGGGCCAGGGTTTCCCAGTTCTCAGTGTCTATGCCAGAGTTTTTAAGGTTGGCGTTGAACCCATCTTTAAATCTCTTTTCCTGTCCTCCAACATTCCATTTTCCATTCTTGAGTTCGGAGTAGAGCAAATGCTTTGGGAGACGGTGGTCAGGCATCTGGACAACGTGGCCGGCCGAGCAGAGTTGATGTTGGAAGACCATTGTTTCAATGCTGGTGGTCTTTGCTTCTTCCAGCACACTGACGTTTGTCCGCTTGTCTTCCCAGGAGATTTGCAGGATTTTCCAGAGGCAGCGCTGATGGAATCGTTTCAGGAGCTGCATGTGACATCTGTAGACAGTCCACGTTTCACAGGTATAGAGCAGGGTTGGGAGGACAATAGCTTTATAGACAAGCACCTTGGTATCCCTACGGATGTCCCGGTTCCTTTCACATATTTATACATGGCTATCATGTATCTCCAGAGCCTTGATCATTCTAGTCTCCAGACCATGGTTCTCCAGACCCTTGATCATTTGAGTCGCCCTCCTTAGAGGACTTAGAGGATTAGAGGACATCCAACTCCAAATTGGGAAACAAGTCATCCAGGAATACCTGGCCGCTCTAAATGAGTTCAAGTCCCCAGGGCCAGATCAACTACACCCAAAAGTACTGAAGGAACTAGCGGAAGGAGTTTCAAGAGAGATATTGACAAGCTGGAATGTGTCCAGAGGAGGGCGACTAAAATGATCAAGAGCATACCACCCCCTCTGTTGTGTCAGCTCCACTGGCTGCCGATCCAATTCCGAGCACAATTCAAAGTGCTGGTTTTGACTTACAAAACCCTATACGGTTCCGGCCCAGTGTATCTGTCCGAACGGATCTCCCTCTACGTCCCACCTCGGAGTCTAAGATCTTCTGGGGAGGCCCTGCTCTCGACCCCGCCTCTATCACAAGCTAGGCTGGCGGGGACGAGGAGCAGGGCCTTCTCGGTAGTGGCCCCCCACCTGTGGAACTCACTCCCCGGGGAGATTAGATCAGCAACTTCCCTTTTCTCATTCAGAAAAAACTTGGATATGGGACCGGGCTTTTGGACATTCTGGCAGCTAAAGGAAAGACCTTGATGATGGGCAGAAATTGACAGAATGGAATGGATTTATGGAACTCTGAACACTGACCATGAGAGTGTTTACTATTGTGTTATGTATTGATGTTTTTAATCTGTTAACTGTTTAATTGCTTTTATGTATGTATGTATTTTTGACATAGGCATCGAATTGTGCCTTCTTTTGAAGGCGACCTGAGTCCCCCCTCGGGGGTGAGAAGGGCGGGGTAGAAGTAGCTGAAATAAATAAATAATAAGGGTCTGGAGAACAAGCCCTATGAGGAGCAGCTTAAGGAGCTGGGCATGTTTAGTCTGAAGAAGAGTAGGTTGAGAGGAGATATGATAGCCATGTATAAATATGTGAGAGGAAGCAAGCTTGTTTTCTCCTTCCCTGGAGACTAGGATGCAATGGAACAATGGCTTCAAACTACAAGAGAAGAGATTCCATCTGAACACGAGGAAGAACTTCCTGACTGTGAGAGCCATTCAGCAGTGGAACTCACTGCCCTGGAGTGTGGTGGAGGCTCCTTCTTTAGAAGCTTTTAAACAGAGGCTGGATGGCCATCTGCCAGGGGTGATCTGAATGCAATATTCCTGCTTCTTGGCAGGGGGTTGGACTGGATGGCCCATGAGGTCTCTTCCAAATCTTTGATTCTATGATTCTAAGTCATCTCAGACCCACTGGCAACCATCTTTGAGAGTTCTTGGAGAACAGGAGACGTTCCAGCAGATTGGAGGAGGGCCAATGTGGTCCCAATCTTCAAGAAGGGAAAAAAGGATGACCCAAACAATTACCGTCCGGTCAGCCTCACGTTGATACCAGGCAAGATTCTGGAAAAGATTATAAAGGAAGTGGTCTGCAAACACTTACAAACAAATGCGGTCATTGCTAATAGTCAACATGGATTTATCAAAAACAAGTCATGCCAGACTCATCTGATCTCTTTCTTCGATAGAGTTACAAGCTGGGTAAATGTGGGGAATGCCGTGGATGGAGCGTACCTGGATTTCAGTAAGGCCTTCGACAAGGTCCCCCATGACCTTCTGGCAAGGAAACTAGTCCAATGTGGGCTAGGCAAAACTACGGTGAGGTGGATCTGGAATTGGTTAAGTGAATGACTTAGATGAAGGGCTAGAAGGCAGGATCATCAAGTTTGCAGACGACACCAAATTGGGAGGGAGAGCCAATACTTCAGAAGACAGGAGCAGGATTCAAAATGATCTTGACAGATTAGAGAGATGATTGGCCAAAACTAACAAAATGAAGTTCAACAGTGACAAATGCAAGATATTCCACTTTGGCAGGAAAAATGAAATGCAAAGATACAGAATGGGGGACAATGCCTGGCTCGAGAGCAGTACGTGTGAAAAAGTTCTTGGAGTCCTCATGGACAACAAGTTAAACATGAGCCAACAATGTGATGTGGCGGCAAAAAAAGCCAATGGGATTTTGTCCTGCATCAAGAGGAGCATAGCGTCTAGATCCAGGGAAGTCATGCTCTCCATGCTCTATTCTGACTTGGTTAGACCACACCTGGAATATTGTGTCCAATTCTGGGCACCGCAATTCATGAGAAATATTGACAAGCTGGAATGTGTCCAGAGGAGGGTGACTAAAATGATCAAGGGTCTGGAGAATAAGACCTATGAGGAGCAGCTTAAAGAGCTGGGCATGTTTAGCCTGAAGAAGAGAAGGCTGAGAGGAGATATGATAGCCATGTATCAATATGTGAGAGAAGCCACAGGGAGGAGGGAGCAAGCTTGTTTTCTGCTTCCTTGGAGACTAGGACGCGGAACAATGGCTTCAAACTACAAGAGAGGAGATTCCATCTGAACATGAGGAAGAACTTCCTGACTGTGAGAGCCGTTCAGCAGTGGAACTCTCTGCCCCGGAGTGTGGTAGAGGCTCCTTCTTTGGGAGCTTTTAAGCAGAGGCTGGATGGCCATCTGTCAGGGGTGATTTGAATGCAATATTCCTGCTTCTTGGTAGGGGGTTGGACTGGATGGCCCATGAGGTCTCTTCCAACTCTTTGATTCTATGATTCTAATATAATGCCAAGTTTTTAAAACTAAAGAAAAAACCATTACAACTGTACCCTCGTTTTTGCTTCTGATATGATAAATAAATCCCGGTTTGATTTTGGAGGGGTTTTTTTTTTGTATGCATTTTCCAAACTCATGCTTAAGGATTTTTCGGGTCTCCCGGGAAGGTCCAATTCTTTGGCAATTCACACAGAGATTAGCCTCGATCCATCCTCTGGAAGGAAGGACAAGATGATTTGGTGTGTCCTCCTCTTTAAAACCCAATTACACTTTTGACCTTTGCCACATTCCATCCCCCAGTTAATTGTGGGTCTGAAAAAGGGGGACAAAAGGAGGCAGGCTCGCTTTTGTTTGCACCTGTGAATTTCCTTAAAGCGGGCAGCCCTCTATGCCTGGCATAATGAGAAAGTTTGCTGCCACTTTCTCCTTCCCACTTAACCCGAACTCCTCATCTTCTCCTTTTCAATACAGAAAAGGGGGGAAAAGAAAGGGAAGGAAAAGGAAAGGGGAATAGAAGAGAAAGCCTCTAATCCTTTCAGTTCTCATCTGAAAGCCATTCTGAATGGTTGTTTCCTCCTCTGTGTCGCTTTTCTATCTCTATCTCTTGAGAAGGTCCCAATTATCCATTATTCCCCGAGTTGAGCAAAGTGGGAGGTGGTAGTATATCTTATGGGCTGAGCAATTGGTATTCACAATTATGTTTACTCCAGGGTATGGTTCTCAAACCAGAATTTCTCCAGAGAGTGTACTCAATTCCCTTCCTCTGAGAATGAGAGAGCATGCTATAACGGATCCAATTTATTTTATTTATTTATAGTATTTATATTCCGCCCTTCTCACCCCGCAGGGGACTCACATACATGGCAAACATTCAATGCCATAGACACACAACACATATAGACAGTCAGAGGCATCTCGGATGCTGGACGAGTGCCTGGCCGCTGTGTCTATCCGGATGAGGAGGAACAAGCTGAAGATCAATCCTGACAAGACAGAGGTCCTCCTGGTCGATCGTAAAGGGGTATAGGGTGGCAACCTGTGTTGGACGAGGTTACACTCCCCCTGAAACCACAGGTCCGCAGTTTGGGAGTCCTCCTGGACTCATCGCTCACGCTTGAGGCTCAGGCGTCGGCGGTGTCTGGGAGGGCTTTCGCACAATTAAGACTCGTGCACCAACTGCGACCGTACCTCGCGAAGGCTGATCTGGCCGGGGTGGTTCATGCCTTGGTCACCTCTAGGGTGGATTACTGCAATGCGCTCTATGTGGGGCTGCCCTTGAAAACAGCTCGGAAATTCCAACTGGTCCAACGAGCAGCAGCCAGGATGTTAACTGGGGCCCCTTACAGAGAGAGGTCAACCCTCCTGTTCAAGGAGCTCCACTGGCTGCTGTTAATTTTCCGAGCCCAATTTAAGGTGCAGGTGCTTACCTACAAAGCCCTGAACGGTTTGGGACCAGCCTACCTGCGTGACCGCATCTCCATCTACGAACCCACGCGCTCCCTTCATTCATCTGGAGAGGCCCTGCTCGTGATCCCACCTGCATCACAAGTGCATTTGGTGGGGACACGAGACAGGGCTTTTTCCATGGTTGCCCCCCGACTCTGGAACACCCTCCCCAAAGATCTCAGACAGGCCCCTACATTGGCAGTCTTCAGAAAGAACTTGAAGACCTGGCTGTTCCGATGTGCCTTCCCTGAATAGGAAACCTCCAATACCAAGTCCCATAAGCACTTTATTAAAGCTAAGACCGCTGCACACCGCACATTGCACTTTCCCATAAGCCTCATATTCCACCCGTCATATCAGCACTTTTAACTCTTGTACCCTTACTCTGGCCTGGCCCAGTTTTATCATGTCTTAGTGGATTGTTCATTGGTTGTTGTTGTTTAGATTGCTTTAATTGTTTTAATTTGCCTAGGTTTGTATTGTTGTATTGTGTGTTAAGGCCTCGGCCTTTGTAAGCCGCATCGTGTCCTTCGGGAGATGCTAGCGGGGTACAAATAAAGTTTAATAATAATAATAATAATATTTAACATTCCAATTTTCTGGCCACCAGGAAAGCTGTCGCTTTACCGTCCATCTGCGACACTGATGAAGTACTTTCCTCATTCCCCGCATGCTTTTGCTGGAGATTTTTTATGGCCTCGTAAATTTGTTAAATTAGCCTCCCCACACATAGGTGGTACCTAAATTTCCTACTTGACAGATGCAACTGTCTTTCGGGTTGCAACAACAACCTACACAAATTGGCCAGAAGCTAACTCCGACCCGGGCTGGCTTCGAATTCATGACCTTTCGGTCAGTAGTGATCTTAATGCAGCTGTGTCATGTTGCCAGGGCTCTGCCTTATTTAGGTAGAGATGAATCAAACTCCCAGTTTGAACAAACAGTTTAATTAAAACAGCACTTACTTGCTAACTGTTTTTATAGTCCAAAATATAAAACACAAAGATAGAACGCAGCTACAGAATAAACAAAAACTGATAGCAAAAATAACTTCGTAGTCAAAAGGGTCCAGTCCAGTGATCGAATGCCGAGAGTTCAATAAACAAAGTCCAGGGATCAAGAGTCTATAACATAGTCAAAAGCCAGTCCAAAGGTTCAAGGTTCCAGGATTCCAAGATTACAAGAGACAGGTCAGGATACTGAAAAATCCAACAGACCTGGGAGAAAAATCAGCAGCATCCACCACCAAAATACAACAGATACTTTTCTCCCAAAGATCAGTCTCAAGGTTAGCTCCTTAAACCCAGTAACACCCAGCTGCAACCCATCTCCTGCATACCTCCACCCTTAATTGTTTTCACCCATGAACTCCCACTTACAGATTATCAAACCCTCTAGAACGAATACTCACATTAACCCTTCCATCACCATCAACTGCAGAAGATATGACAAGCTGACACCCAGCGAGCTGCGCCACAATCCCAGTGCAATCCAACCGCTGCTCAGCCAAAATATAACGAATCACACAACCGCTGTGCCACCAAATTATAAAGATCACACAGCAGCCTACCAAGTTATAACAATGACACCAACACTACAGACTAGCTCACCAAAGTATAGAGGGATTAATGGTTGTTGAAACCAACTGTATATTTAGAAGTTAGGAACTTGGAACCACTGGTACTGTGAGACTTAAAATAATTATTTAAAATGTTTCCGCTGCCACCATATTACTAAAGAATAGGCTGAGGTACTATTGAGAGGTTGTTCAGTAACACACTCTGCGTTATTCTAGTTTTCTTAGAGGCTGGTAAAAAGCTGCCTTGAATAATACTTTTACCACAAAGGTATTCACACTGAGGCTGGTATAAGTTGGTAAAAATAACAAGAACTTTTATTGAACAGACTTGGATATTTCAGGTACAAATGCTTGATGGTTTCAGTAAAAATCTGGCATACAAAGCTTGTGGTTACTTTTGAGAAGAGATCTTAAAAACATCTGGGTTTCAAGTCTTAAAAGTTACAACATAGAAAATTACTTCAGAAAATGAATCTCTGAAAGTAATTCCCACAAAAAAAAAACCCTTAGGAAACTAGCCAAAACCTGAACTAGCCTTCCTCAAGGAAAAGAACACAGTATTCTAGCTATACTTCTCTATAGCTGTGCTGAATACTAAACAAAAGACTGTCCCAAAGTCCTTCTTCAAAACCCCAAACTGCTCTCACTAACACCCTTTCCAAGCTCCAACTCCAAAACTCTCAACTCCAAACTCGCAATCTGAGAACTCCAGCCTCAGTTTAAACCCACTCTCTTAGGCCTAAGGTAGCCTGTTGTATGCCTTGCCCAAAGTCATACAACAGGGATTTGAATCCTCGTCTCCCGGTGCCGGTGACTTAGGGACCCGGCGCTGCCTGAGTAATTTGAGAAAGGCATTGTGTGCTAAGGTTGGTCTTTCTCAGTCATTTATGTGGCTCGCAGTGCTCTCAGGAACTTAGTGAAGGTACTGCGAGTCCCATCGTCCATGGTCCATCCGCCTCCAAACAGCACCAGGATGTAGAGTGGGTGAAGGGGGCTCTGTGTGCCAAGTTTGGTCTTAATTAGTCATTGGATGAGGGTCGCAGCGATCTCGGGAAGTGAGTGGAGGTACTTCAAGTCCCATCATCCATGGTCTGCCCTCCTCCAAACTGCAGTAGGATGTAGAGTGGGTCATGGGGGCTCTGTGTGCCAAGTTTGTTCTTTATCGGTCTTTGTTGGGGGCCAAAGTGATCTGCGGGAACTGATGGGTTTGAAAGTACTACAAATCCCATCAACATTTGTCCATCCCCCCCAAACTTCACCAGGACATAAAGGGGGTCATGGGGGTTATGTGTGCCAAGTTTGATCCAGGTCTGTCACCCAACTGGTCACAGTGGCCTGTGAAAGTGGGAGCCAATCAGAAAGCTGCCACATACACCGTCCTCCCTCCGCATACAAACACTGACTTTTATTATATACACTAGCTTGGGGACCCGGCGCTGCCTGGGTTATTAGAGATGATGGTTGCATCGTTTTCAGGAAGTAAGTGAAGGAACTTGAAGTCCCATCACCCATGGTCCACCCTCCTCCAAACAGTAGCAGGATATAGAGTGGGTCATGGGGACTCTGTGTGCCAAGTTTGGTCTTTATCAGTCACTGCATGTGGGTGGCAGTGGTTTCAGTAAGTGAGTAAAGGTACTGCAAGTCCTATCTTTCAAAGTCCATCCTCCTTCAAACTGCAGCAGGATGGAGAGTGTGTCATGGGGGCTCTGTGTGCTAAGTTTGGTCTTGTGAGTGAAGTGACTGCAAGTCCCATCATCCATTGTCAAATTCTTTCAAACCGCACCAGGATGTAGAGTGGGTCATGCGGGATCTCTGTGTAAATTGTGGTCCTGATCCATCATTGTTGGCAGTTGTAATGGTCTTAGGAAGTGAGTGTAGGTATTGCAAGTCCCATTGTCCATGGTGCATCCTCCTCCAAACTGCACCAGGATGTAGAGTGCATCATGGAGACTCAGTGTGCCAAGTTTGGTCTTTATCGGTAATTGGATGAGGGTTGCAGTTGTCTCATGAATTGAGCAAAGGTACTGCAAGTCCCATAATCCATAGTCCATCCCCAGCCAAACCACACCAGGATGTAAAGTGGGTCATGAGAGGTCTATGTGCCAAGTTTGGTCCTGTTCACTCATTGGATGAGATTAACAGTGCTCTCAGAATGTGAGTGATGGTACTGCAAGTCCCATCATTCATGGTTCATCCTCCTCCAAACTGCACCAGGATGTAGAGTGCGTCATGGAGACTCAGTGTGCCAAGTTTGGTCTGTTTTGGTAATTTTCTGACAGAGCCCCTGGCCTTTTCCTTTCCTCTCTTTGTCATCTCGGAATCTTGGAATTGAGGCTGACCAATCAGAAACCATATGCAAATTTCCTTCTCTCATGTCTCCGTTTCTGTCATGAACCCTTTTCTCCACCAGGGGCTCCTGTTGCAGCTGGCCAATCAGAGACCATATGCAAATAGCACCACAGTGACAGCCAATCAGAAAGCTGGTACATACCCGGTCGCACCACCGCATACAAACTTTGACTTTTATTATATGTATAGATAGATAGATAGATAGATAGATAGATAGATAGATATTATATAAAATATACAATATTATATGTATATTGTATATACATATAATATTTATAATATTATAATGTAAAACAATATAATACTACAGTAGTAACAATAATACAATATTATAATTATAATTATACATTTACATTACATGTAATATTACTAGTAATATTACAATATAATGGTATAGTGCAATAAAGTAATATATAATACTGATATTGCACTATGCTAATAATATAATATATTGTATGAAAATATATATTGTAAGCCACTCTGAGTCCCCTTCGGAGTGGGAAGGGCGGCATATAAATGCTGTAAATAAATAAAATAAAATAAATTAGATCTAGGGAAGTAAGGCTACCCCTCTATTCTGCTTTGGTTAGACCACACCTGGAATATTGTGTCCAATTCTGGGCACCTCAATTGAATAGAGATATTGACAAGCTGGAATGTGTCCAGAGGAGGGCGACTAAAATGATCAAGGGTCTGGAGAACAAGCCCTATGAGGAGCGGCTTAAGGAGCTGGGCATGTTTAGCCTGAAGAAGAGAAGGCTGAGAGGAGATATGATGGCCATGTATAAATATGTGAGAGGAAGCCACAGGGAGGAGGGAGCCATCTTGTTTTCTGCTTCCTTGGAGACTAGGACGCGGAACAATAGCTTCAAACTACAAAAAAGGAGATTCCATCTGAACACTAGGAAGAACTTCCTGACTGTGAGAGCCGTTCAGCAGTGGAACTCTCTGCCCCGGAGTGTGGTGGAGGCTCCTTCTTTGGAAGCTTTTAAACAGAGGCTGGATGGCCATTTGTCAGAGGTGATTTGAATGCAATATTCCTGCTTCTTGGCAGGGGGTTGGACTGGATGGCCCATGAGGTCTCTTCCAACTCTTTGATTCTATGATTCTAAGGTCGAGAAACACTGCTTTAGACTTTGGCCAGGGATCATAAATCTTGTGCCTTTAATCTGCCATTAGGTGGCAGCAGCAACCCTTCAATGTCTAGGGTTCCTTCCACACAACAGCATAAAATCCACATTGAGCTGGATTATATGGCAGTGTGGACTCAGATAACCCAGTTCAAAGCAGATATTGTGGATTATCTGCTTTGATATTCTCACTTCTATGACTGCGTAGAAGGGCCGAAGTCAAACTTTTAAAAAATTTACTTATCCCCTCCAACCCTCACATGGGGGTGTATCTTCACTATAGAATAAATGCAGTTTGGCACCACTTTAACAGTTAAAAGTTTTTAAAACTTTGTGTTTTTTAGATAAATCACATCTGTACCCTTGGTTCGCTTCTGAAATCTTCTATATAAATACATATGTAATGTTCGTTTGTGGGATTAACAGAACTCAAAAACCACTGGATGAATTGACACTAAATTTGGACACAAGACACCTAACAACCCAATGTATGTCCTTCACTCAAAAAAAAATATGATTTTGTCATTTGGGAGTTGTATTTGCTGGAATTTATAGTTCACCTACAATCAAAGAGCATTCTGAACCCCACAAGTCATCCAGGAATACCTGGCCACTCTAAATGAGTTCAAGTCCCCAGGGCCAGATCAACTACACCCAAGAGTATTGAAGGAAGTAGTGGAAGTCATTTCGGAACCATTGGCAATCATCTTTGAGAGTTCTTGGAGAACGGGAGAAGTTCCAGCAGATTGGATTTTGTTTTCTCTTTGACGACTTGGCCTTATGTAAGTACAGGACTGCTTTTTAATGTATTTTATGTATTAGAATGTTATGGGGTGTGATGTTTTTAAACTACTGTTCATGAATCTTGTTGTAAACTGGCCTGAGTCCCTCTCCGGAGGTGAGAAGACGGGTATATAATAGTTCGAAATAATTGGAGGAGGGCCAATGTGGTCCCAATCTTCAAGAAGGGAAAAAAGGATGACCCAAACAACTACCGTCCGGTCAGCCTCACGTCGATACCAGGCAAGATTCTGGAAAAGATTGTAAAGGAAGTGGTCTGCAAACACTTAGAAACAAATGCAGTCATCGCTAATAGTCAACATGGATTTATCAAAAACAAGTCATGCCAGACTAATCTGATCTCTTTTTTCGATAGAGTTACAAGCTGGGTAGATGCGGGGAATGCCGTGGATGGAGCGTACCTGGATTTCAGTAAGGCCTTCGACAAGGTCCCCATGACCTTCTGGCAAGGAAACTAGTCCAATGTGGGCTAGGCAAAACTACAGTGAGGTGGATCTGGAATTGGTTAAATGGACGAACCCAGCGGGTGATTCTCCCCAATGCTTCCTCTTCATCCTGGAAAGAAGTGACGAGTGGAGTGCCACAAACAGAGTTCCATCCTGGGCCCGGTCCTGTTCAGGATCTTCATTAATGACTTAGATGAAGGGTTAGAAGGCAGGATCATCAAGTTTGCAGACGACACCAAATTGGGAGGGATAGCCAATACTCCAGAGGACAGGAGCAGGATTCAAAACGATCTTGACAGATTCGAGAGATGATTGGCCAAAATGAACAAAATGAAGTTCAACAGGGACAAATGCATGATACCCCACTTAGGCAGAAAAAACAAAATGCAGAGATACAGAATGGGGGACAATGCCTGGCTCGAGAACAGTACGTGTGAAAAAGATCTTGGAGTCCTTGTGGACAACAAGGTAAACATGAGCCAACAATATGATGTGGTGGCAAAAAAAGCCAATGGGATTTTGCATCAATAGGAGCATAGTGTCTAGATCTAGGGAAGTCATGCTTCTATTCCGCTTTGGTTAGACCACACCTGGAATATTGTGTCCAGTTCTGGGCACCACAATTGAAGAGAGATACTGACAAGCCGGAATGTGTCCAGAGGAAGGTGACTAAAATGATCAAGGGTCTGGAGAACAAGCCCTATGAGGAGCGGCTTAAAGAGCTGGGCATGTTTAGCCTGAAGAAGAGAAGGCTGAAAGGAGTGGTGTAATTTGGCACCACTTTAACTGCTTTGGTATCATAGAAAAATAGAATCATAGAGTTGGAAGAGACCTCATGGGCCATTCAGTCCAACCCCTTGCCAAAAAGCTGTGGAACGCCCTTCCCACGGACATTAGATCGGCTCCATCACTAATGGTATTTCGGAGAAAGGTGAAAACCTGGTTATTTGAACAGGCGTTTGAATAGGCAGTGCAATGAATATAGGAACGGAACAACGGATAACGAGTTTGGATCATGTTTTCAGTTATGAGACGCCAGTAAGTGGTTATTGTCGTTAATTGATTAGTCTGTTATTGTGTTAATTGTTTTTAAATATCTTGCTGTTGTTGCATTGATTTTTTGCTGCTACTGTTGTTAACCACTGTGAGTCGCCTAAGGGCTGAGAACAGCGGCATACAAATAAAGTAAATAAATAAATAAAGTAAATAAATAAATAAATAAAAAGCAGGAATATTGCATTCAATATTTATAATATATGTATAAATACGTCAGAGGAAGTCATAGGGAGGAGGGAGCAAGCTTGTTTTCTGCTTCCTTGGAAACGAGGACGCAATGGAACAACGGCTTCAAACTACAAGAGAGGAGATTCCATCTGAACATGAGGAAGAAGTTCCTGACTGTGAGAGCCGTTCAGCAGTGGAACTCTCTGCCCCGGAGTGTGGTGGAGGCTCCTTCTTTGGAAGCTTTTAAACAGAGGCTGGATGGCCATCTGTCAGGGGTGCTTTGAATGCAATATTCCTGCTTCTTGGCAGGGATTTGGACTGGATGGCCCACGAGGTCTCTTCCAACTCTTTGATTCTATGATTCTACCAAAGCATGGCAGCTAAAGTGGTGCCAAATTGCATTCATTCTACAATGTAGACACACCCTTTGCAATCAAGAATAGCAGGAGTGTAAATATTATTAGATCCTCATGTGATAACCCAGCGTTAGAACCAGAGAAGGCACATAGCACTAAATCTGGAATGCACTGAACTTGTGACTATTTTCGGCAAAGCTATCCCTCTTGAATGTTGAGACAACACTTGTAGGCTTTGTTTGCTTCCTAGGTTGGGTTTGATGTCCATTTCCCAGCAAAAGTTCCAAAATAAATACTTATTTTCAAAATAATAAGAACAATATTACTGGCGGATTAGATACATCTTGGAGGGTGGGGCCACTCAAGCATTTCCATGGCTTAGGGCCGTGTTTCTCAACCTTCCTTATGCCTGTTCCACATGTTCTGCCCCCAGCCGTAAAAATATTTTCGTTGCTACTTCATCACTTTTGAACCAGGAAACTGTTTTTAATTGAATGCTTATAAATGTTTTAATGGTGTTAATTGTACTTACTTACTTACTTAGGCGATCCCTCGTTGTACGAGTAAGATGGTCTTCTATGATGGGTTTCCTTGTGGATTCGTAGGTGGCTGTGGAGCCCCATTCTTGACCTGCATCTTCTCCCATACTGAGGGCATTGGTTTCCAGGTGGAAGGCGGTCCCGTTTGGGGTTGGCTTGATGCGCCTTCCTCCTGGCACGTTTCTCTCTTTCACCCTCCACTCGTGCCTCCTCGAATTCTGCAGCACTGCTGGTCACAGCTGACCTCCAGCTGGAGCGGTCAAGGGCCAGGGCTTCCCAGTTCTCAGTGTCTATGCCAGAGATTTTAAGGTTGGCTTTGAGCCCATCTTTAAATTTCTTTACCTGTCCACCAACGTTCCATGAATGATAATACATCTTGCATGTCATATATTTACATTATGATTCATAATAATAGGAAAATGCCCACCAAACCCTTGGGGTATTTTCTGTTGGTCATGGGAATTCTGTGTGCCAAGATTGGTTCAATTCCATCATTGGTGGAGTTCAGAATGCTCTTTGATTGTAGGTTAACTATAGATCCCAGCTACGAAGGAGGCTGTTCAGGTCCTGAACCGGAGTTTAGCTGCTGTAACGGTCTGGATGAGGGCGAACAAATTGAAATTGAATCCAGACAAGACAGTGGCTTGACGCACCTTCCTCTTGGCACATTTCTCCCTTTCACCCTCCATTCGTGCCTCTTCAAATTCTGCAGCACTGCTGGTCGCAGCTGACCTCCAGCTGGAGCAGTCAAGAGCCAGGGCTTCCCAGTTCTCAGTGTCTATGCCAGAGTTTTTAAGGTTGGCTTTGAGCCCATCTTCCAATCTCTTTTCCTGCCCACCAACGTTCCATTTTCCGTTCTTAAGTTCAGAGTAGAGCAACTGCTTTGGGAGACGGTGGTCAGGCATCCGGACAACGTGGCCGGTCCAGCGGAGTTGATGGCAGAGGACCATCGCTTCAATGCTGGTGGTCTTTGCTTCTTCCAGCACGCTGACGTTTGTCCGCTTGTCTTCTCAGGTGATTTGCAGGATTTTCCGGAGGCAACGCTGATGGAATTGTTCCAGGAGTTGCATGTGATGTCTGTAGACAGTCCACGTTTCGCAGGCGCATAGCAGGGTTGGGAGGACAATAGCTTTATAGACAAGCACCTTGGTATCCCTACGGATGTCCTGGTCCTCAAACACTCTCTGCTTCATTCGGGAAAATGCTGCACTCGCAGAGCTCAAGCAGTGTTGTATTTCGGCGTCGATGTTGACTTTGGTGGAGAGGTGGCTGCCAAGGTAGCGGAAATGGTCAACATTTTCTAATGTTACACCATTAAGCTGTATCTCTGGCATTGGGGAGGGGATGGCTGGTGACTGCTGGAACAGCACTTTGGTTTTCTCGATGTTCAGTGAGAAAGACGGGAGGTGAGAAAGATGGGACAGAAATGCCTGAATTAATTAATTAATTAATTAGTAACTGTAATTTTGCTAACTGTAATGTAAATATCTGTAATGTAAATATCTAATATGCAGGATGTATTTTTGTTCACTGGACCAAATTTGGCACAAATACCCGATACGCCGTCATTTGAATACTGCTGAGTTGTGGGGGGTAGGAATTGAGAAATGCTGACCGAGAAGAATCCTCCACCTTGTGCGACTGTGGAGCAAACAACTCTGTATCTGTATGCTTGCCCACAATACCCTGCCTCATGCACAGAGGAATGGTTTAAAGCTACAAACAATGCGGTTGCTGTTGCCTGTTTTGTGTCTAAAACTATTTTGCTGCTTGTGTTCTCTCTATTTTATGTTTTACACAAATTTATTTCTGCTATGCTTTTGACAGCCTCCTCCCCCCCCCCCCCCCCGTGACACAGCAGGTTAAACTGCTGAGCTGCTGAACTTGCTGACCAAAAGTTTGGCAGTTCAAATCTGGAGAGTGAGATGACTTCCTGTTGCTAGCCCCAGCTCCTGCCAACCTAGTAGTTGGAAAACATGCAAATGTGAATTGATCAATAGGTACTGCTCTGGCGGGATGGTAATAATAATAATAATAACAACAACAACAACAACAACACTTTATTTGTACCCCGCTACCATCTCCCCAAGGGACTCGGTGCTGCTTACATGAGGCCGAGCCCAAACACAACAATACAAGCAATAATAACAACAATACAAGCAATTAAAAAAAAAGACAATAAAATATAAATTATTATCAATAAGACAACACACAATTAAAAACAGTGGGATGGCCAAACGTAGAGATTAAAATTGGAAATTATGCTGGGACATGGCTGAAAAGGTAAATGGAGTTTGTGGAAGGGCATACGAGCAGACCTAAAGAAATGTAAAGTGCTTTGGAGGACAAAGTGCTATGAGATCATTATTCCGGGAAGGCACACTGGAACAGCCACGTCTTCAAGCTCCTCCTGAAGACTGCCAAAGTTGGGGCCTGTCTGATGTCTTTAGGGAGGGAGTTCCAGAGTTGAGGGGCCACCACCGAAAAGGCCCTCTCCCTCATCCCCACCAATCGTGCCTGCGAGGCTGGTGGGATCGGGAGCAGAGCCTCCCCGGATGATCGAAGGGATCGTGTGGGTTTGTATACAGAGATGCGATTACGCAGGTAGCCGGGCCCCAAACTGTTCTGGGCTTTGTAGGTAAGAACCTGCACCTTGAATTGGGTCCGGTAGATGAATGGCAGCCAGTGGAGCTCCTTGAACAGGAGGGATGACAGCTCCCTGTAAGGAGCCCCAGTTAACAACCTGGCTGCCGCTAGTTGGATCATCTGAAATTTCCGGGCCGTCTTCAAGGGCAGCCCCACGTAGAGTGCATTGCAGTAATCCAATCTAGAGGTAACAGTGCTCCATGCAGTCATGCTGGCCCCACTTGCCTAGTTTCCAACAGACCTCACAATCTCTGAGGGTGCCCATGGTTGTGGGCGAAATGTCAGGAGAGAATGCTCCTGGAATATGGCCAGACAGCCTGGAAAACTCACAGCAATCCAATGATTCCAGCCAGGGCCGTAGCCAGAAAAAAATTTCGGGAGGGGTTGAAATTTTCGGGGGGGGGGGGGGTTTGAAAATTTCACAGGGGGGGGTTGAAACCTGCCTCCTAGCTCACGCTGAAGCAAAGAGCAGAGCAGGGGGCAGAGCAGCCTTCAATAGCCTGCAGCTCCGCCTTTGTCAACCACCTCCACCAAGTCTGGCCTCCTTAATGAGAGCATTCAACATCCCCCCCCCCCTCCCAACTTGGTTGCTTCACTACTGTTCTGTTGCGCGCTGGGCCTGTAAATAATTGTCCTTAGAATAGGATGTGCAACCTTTGCCCAACGGGAAGCCAGGGGGCCTAAAGAGAAGTTCTCAGAGCATTCCACCACAAACAGTCTTTAGATAGCTTGAGAAGTACAACAAAGGCTTTTATTAATGAACAATCAAACAGAAACTTCTCTTGTCTTCAGTAAAGTTAAGCAAATGATTCCAAGCTTTTAGGCAACTGGTGAATTCCTAAACTTGTCCACGAAGGACAGGCAACTGTCTTCAATAACTTATTCTTTAAAGGAAAATCCCCTTTTTAACTTCTCCCAGGCTGACTATAATCTAACCCTTACTGAGGTGGGCTCCGCTACCGGGTCGAACTGCGTCTCGAACGCCGAGTGGACCTACCAGCGAGGCAGTAGATGTTCTCCAGCTGGAGTTCTTTGGTCTTTAGGGCTGTTTTCCTGGAAATTCTTTGGAGACTCTTAAGACCTTTCTCCCCCGGAAGGTCTTAAGGGTTGTAGCTTTTGTACAAGGGAAGCTTGCACACATCCTATACATAAGCTTACCTTGCTGAGACTAACTAAAAATGGCTCCCTTCCCTTCCCAATTGCCCTGAGAAAGGGGCGGGACCAAAACTTAATGATGGGCAGTGACTTGCCCTATGACTGCAACCAAAGAAGCCACCTATCTGCAGAGTCTCTGAAACCTAGGACTGCAAGCAAACATTTAATACAAAGCAAATAAAGTTGGAGCTCCTGATACAGCTGTACCAGAACAACTACATCGGCTATTGCTGCAAGTAAGGACAGTGTGAATAGATTGCCAATATTTGCTTGAGATAGTGCTTGCAGTTCTGGAGGGACTCTTGATTTTTTGCATCTCATAGACTTAGCATGGGGATTGGGTTCACCAGTTAAAATTCATGAGTAAACCAGGTTTTTTAAAAAATATCTGAAACAATTTCTATCTGGTTCTTTATTCCTCCCATGTCCTACAATAAATTGGGTAAAGAATGGTGTTGAGTAGGCCTGGGCGGTTTCGTTTCGTTAATTCGTAATTCGTTAATAATTCGTTAATTTTTTCAATTACAAAACGATAACGAACCATTCTGGAGCAATTATTTTAAAAAATGAATTTTTAAATACGTTTTGTAAATGCTTCGTATTTCGTTATTGTGTTCGTTTCGTTATTGTTTTGAGGTCGTTTCATTATTATTTCCGCATGTCTGGGCCAGTTTTATGGTTTAATTAGTGAAAAAAAAATATAATATCACACCAACAGTCAACAACAGAGGGAGAGGGAAGCTTCAGAAGTTTTTGGAGGTTTTTTAGCATATTTCGCGGTCGCGTCCGCCATTAACGAATCGATTCGTTATTGTTTCGGAAATCGGTTCGTTAATTTTTTACCATTTACAAAATTTTGTAAATATCGAACTTTTTTAAGGGAAAATTTTGTAATTATTTTAAATATCGAAACAAAAAAACCCCCCAAATACAAATCGATTTTAGAAACAAATTTTTCCGTTGCTACCCAGGCCTAGTGTTGAGTGCAGTTTCCAAAGAAGGGCCAAGCTCAAAGCCAAGCCCAGGCGCTCAAGACCTTGCAGCGTTGCGCCTTGGCATTTCCAGAGGCGCAAAACCCGGCGGGTGTTGGAACTACAGCTCCCAGGCTGCTCTGGGGACTTTTGTGGGTGGAGAGAGTCAGACTGCGGTCCGCCCCCAGCAAGAAAAGACCGAAGGGGAGGAGGGAGGAAGGGAAGAAGGGGAGGAGGAGGCGGCTAACTGTTGCCCGCGGTGGGCAGAAGCAGCCTCTCTTCTCCTTCTCTTCCTCCTCTTCCACGTGCGCCTTTGGAGAGGTGGGCGCACGGTGCGCCTTTTGGAGACGCGGTCCGGCTTGGGTTGGAGAGGGCAAAGCAAGCCCGAGGGGGCGACACTGGGTCCTGATTCGGCCTGGAGAGAAAGGGCTGGGTCTGGTTGCCTTCCGGGTCCGCTTCCTGGGCAGCTGAGCTGGTCCTGAGCCCGGCCTTTGGAGCTCTTTCCTCCTCCTTTCCTTCTCCTTTGTCGTCTCCTTGGGCTGTTGCTTTGGGTGGCGCGCCATGCCGCCTCCTCGCTTCCTCTTCCTCCTCTTCCTCCTTTTCTTCCTCTTCCTCCTCCATCTCCGGGTGGCTTAAGCACAAGAGGAAGGCAGCCCCCCTCCTCGCCCTAAGAGACCCGACCCCCTGCTAAAAATGCGCCCCAGGAAAGCGCGACCGTGACGGATGCCCGTGCGCCCTGGTCTGGGGTGTTTTCCTCCCCTCTTCTTGGAGACGCTGCGGCACTTCAGCGATGCTTCGCCGGCAGATCAACCGCTTGGTGAGTCCCCCCTCTTGCCCCCCCCCCCCATTCTTTGGAAGGACCCTCGGATCGCATTGCGTCGCTCTTGCGGGGGGCACCTCTCCTCTGCTCCAAGTCGGGTCCTGTCTTGGGGTTGCCCAGCCACGGAATGCGCATTTTTCTCCCCCCAACTCCAACCACCTTCTCGGTTTCGCTTCCTCTGTTTGGCACAGCCTTGGAGAAAAGCCCTCCCCTTCCTCTTTTCTCTCCCCCCTTTCACAAGTTGGATTTTGGCCACCTCCCCAAACCTCCCCCAAGTTGCTTCTGCACCCCCTGTTTTACACACAGGTCCCGTCACTGCATCCTTCCTTCCTTCCCTCTCTTTCCTTCCCTTTCTTCTCAGTGTCTCCCTCCCTGATTTATACACAGGTCCTGTCACTTCCTTCCCCTTCCTTCCCCTTCTTTCCCCTTCTTTCCTCTTCCTTCCTTCCTTCCTTCCTTCCTTCCTTTCCTCCCTCTTTTCTTTCTTCTCCCTTATTTCTCTGTGTCTCCCTCCCTGATTTATACACAGGTCCTGTCACTTCCTTCCCCTTCTTTCCCCTTCTTTCCCCTTCTTTCCTCTTCCTTCCTTCCTTCCTTCCTTCCTTTCCTCCCTCTTTTCTTTCTTCTCCCTTATTTCTCTGTGTTTCCCTCCCTGTTTTATACACAGATCCTGTCACTTCCTTCCCCTTCTTTCCCCTTCTTTCCTCTTCCTTCCTTCCTTCCTTCCTTCCTTTCCTCCCTCTTTTCTTTCTTCTCCCTTATTTCTCTGTGTTTCCCTCCCTGTTTTATACACAGATCCTGTCACTTCCTTCCCCTTCTTTCCCCTTCTTTCCTCTTCCTTCCTTCCTTCCTTCCTTCCTTTCCTCCCTCTTTTCTTTCTTCTCCCTTATTTCTCTGTGTCTCCCTCCCTGTTTTATACACAGGTCCTGTCACTTCCTTCCCCTTCTTTCCTCTTCCTTCCTTCCTTCCTTCCTTTCCTCCCTCTTTTCTTTCTTCTCCCTTTCTTCTCTGTGTCTCCCTCCCTGTTTTATACACAGGTCCTGTCACTTCCTTCCCCTTCTTTCCTCTTCCTTCCTTCCTTCCTTCCTTCGTTTCCTCCCTCTTTTCTTTCTTCTCCCTTTCTTCTCTGTGTCTCCCTCCCTGTTTTATACACAGGTCCTGTCACTTCCTTCCCCTTCTTTCCTCTTCCTTCCTTCCTTCCTTCCTTCCTTCCTTTCCTCCCTCTTTTCTTTCTTCTCCCTTTCTTCTCTGTGTCTCCCTCCCTGTTTTATACACAGGTCCTGTCACTTCCTTCCCCTTCTTTCCTCTTCCTTCCTTCCTTCCTTCCTTCGTTTCCTCCCTCTTTTCTTTCTTCTCCCTTTCTTCTCTGTGTCTCCCTTCCTGATTTATACACAGGTCCTGTCACTTCCTTCCCCTTCTTTCCTCTTCCTTCCTTCCTTCCTTCCTTCCTTCCTTTCCTCCCTCTTTTCTTTCTTCTCCCTTTCTTCTCTGTGTCTCCCTCCCTGTTTTATACACAGGTCCTGTCACTTCCTTCCCCTTCTTTCCTCTTCCTTCCTTCCTTCCTTCCTTCCTTACTTCCTTCCTTCCTTTCCTCCCTCTTTTCTTTCTTCTCCCTTTCTTCTCTGTGTCTCCCTCCCTGTTTTATACACAGGTCCTGTCACTTCCTTCCCCTTCTTTCCTCTTCCTTCCTTCCTTCCTTCCTTCCTTTCCTCCCTCTTTTCTTTCTTCTCCCTTATTTCTCTGTGTCTCCCTCCCTGTTTTATACACAGGTCCTGTCACTTCCTTCTCCTTCTTTCCTTCCTTCCTTTCTTCCCTCTCCCCCCTTTTTTCTCTATGTCTCCCTCCCTGTTTTATACACAGCTCCTGTCACTTTCTCTTCCTTCCATCCTTCCTCTCTCCTTCTTTCTTCTCACTTTGTTTTTTCCTACCCGTTTTATACGCAAGTCCTGTCACTTCCTTTCTCTTCCTTCTTTTCTTTCCTCCCCCTTTTTTCTCTGTGTCTCCCTCCCTGTTTTGTACAAAGATCCTGTCACTTCCCCTTCTTTCCTTCCTCTTCCTTCCTTCCCTTCCCTTCCCCCTTTTTTCTCTGTCTCCCTCTCTGTTTTATACACAGCTCCTGTCACTTTCTCTTCCTTCCTTCCTTCCATCCTTTCCTTCCATCCATCCATCCTTTCCTTCCTTCCTCCCTCTCCTTCTTTTCTTTCTTCTCCCTTCTCTGTTTTTCACTCCCTGTTTTATACACAGGTCCTGTCACTTCCTTCCCCTTCTTTCCTTCCTCTTCTTTCCTTCCTTCCCTTCCCCCCTTTTACTCTGTCTCCCTCCCTGTTTTATACACAGCTCCTGTCACTTTCTCTTCCTTCCTTCCTTCCATCCATCCATCCATCCATCCTTTCTTTCCTTCCCCCTCTCCTTCTTTTCTTTCTTCTCCCTTTTCTGTTTTTTCTCTCCTTGTTTTATGCACAGCTCCTGTCACTTCCTTCCCCTTCTTTCCTTCCTTCCTCTCCCTTCCTTTCTTTCCTCCCCTTTTTCTTTCTTCTCCTTTCTCTGTGTCTCCCTCCCTGTTTTATGCACAGCTCCTGTCACTTCCTCTTCCGTCCATCCTTCCTTCTTTCCTCTCCTCCCTCTCCTTTTCTTTAATCTTTTCTTCTCTGTTTTTTCCTCCCTGTTTTATACACACGTCCTGTCACTTCCTTCCTCTTCCTTCTTTCCTTTCCTCCCTCCCTCTTCTTCTCTCCTTTTTCTCTGTGTCTCCCTCCCTGTTTTATACACAGGTCCTGTCACTTCCTTCCCCTTCCTTCCTTTCTTCCTTCTCCTTCTTTTCTTTCATCCCCCCTTTTTCTATGTGTCCCCCTCCCTGTTTTATACACAAGTCCTGTCACTTCCTTCCCCTTCTTTCCTTCTCTTCTTTCCTTTCTTTCTCCCTCCCTTTTTCTCTCTATGTCTCTCTGTTTTATACACAGGTCCTGTCACTTCCTTCCCCTTCCTTCCTTTCTTCCTTCTCCTTCTTTTCTTTCATCCCCCCTTTTCTCTGTTTTCCCCTTCCTGTTTTATACACACGTCCTGTCACTTCCTTCCCCTTCTTTCCTTTTCTTCCTTCCTTTATTTCTCTCCCCCCCCCCCCCCCCGCCTTTTTCTTCTCTCTCTGTGTCTCCCTGTTTTATACACAGGTCCTGTCACTTTCTCTTCCTTTCTTCCTCCCTCCCTCCCTCTCTTTCTTTTCTTTACTCCCCCCTTTTTCTCTATGTCTCCCTCCCTGTTTTATACACAGATCCTGTCGCTTCCTTCCCCTTCTTTCCTCTTCCTTCCTTTCCTCCCTCTTTTCTTTCTTCTCCCTTATTTCTCTGTGTCTCCCTCCCTGTTTTATACACAGATTCTGTCACTTCCTGATCCTTCTTTCCTTCCTTCCTTTCTTCCCTCTCCCTCCTTTTTCCTCTATGTCTCCCTCCCTGTTTTATACACAGCTCCTGTCGCTTTCTCTTCCTTCCATCCTTCCTCCCTCTCCTTCTTTCTTCTCCCTTTGTTTTTCCCTCCCCGTTTTATACCCAAGTCCTGTCACTTCCTCCCTCTTCCTTCTTTTCTTTCCTCCCCCTTTTGCTCTGTGTCCCCCTCCCTGTTTTATACACAGCTCCTGTCACTTCCTTCCCCTTCTTTCCTCTTCCTTCCTTCCTTTCCTCCCTCTTTTCTTTCTTCTCCCTTTTTTCTCTGTTTTCCCCTTCCTGTTTTATACACAGCTCCTGTCACTTCCTTCCTCTTCTTTCCTTCCCTCTCCCCCTCTTTTTTTCTCTGTCTCCCTCCCTGCTTTATACACACGTCCTGTCACTTCCTTCCCCTTCCTTCCTTCCCTCTCCCCCTCTTTTTTTCTCTGTGTCTCCCTCCCTGTTTTATACACAAGTCCTGTCACTTCCTCTTCCTTCCACCCTTCCTTCCCTTCCTTCCTCCCTCTCCTTCTTTTCTTTCTTCTCCCTTCTCTGTTTTCCCCTTCCTGTTTTATACACAGCTCCTGTCACTTCCTTCCCCTTCCTTCCTTCCTTCCTTCCTTCCTTCCTTCCTTCCTTCCTTCCTCCCTCTTCTTTCCTTCCCTCTCCCCCTCTTTTTTTCTCTGTCTCCCTCCCTGCTTTATACACACGTCCTGTCACTTCCTTCCCCTTCCTTCCTTCCTTCCTTCCCTCTCCCCCTCTTTTTTTCTCTGTGCCTCCCTCCCTGTTTTATACACAAGTCCTGTCACTTTCTCTTCCTTCCATCCTTCCTTCTTTTCCTTCCTCCCTCTCCTTCTTTTCTTTCCTCTCTCTTTCTTCTCTGTGTCTCCCTCTCTGTTTTATACACAGGTCCTGTCCCTTCCCCTTCTTTCCTTCCTTCCTTCCTCTTCCTTTCTTCCCTCTCCCCCTCTTTTTTTCCTCTGTGTCGCTCTCCCTGTTTTATACACAAGTCCTGTCACTTTCTCTTCCTTCCATCCTTCCTTCTTTTCCTTCCTCCCTCTCCTTTCGTTTCCTCTCTCTTTCTTCTCTGTGTCTCCCTCTCTGTTTTATACACAGGTCCTGTCACTTCCTTCCCCTTCTTTCCTTCCTTCTTCTTGCTTTCTTCCCACTCCCCCTCTTTTTTTCCTCTGTGTCGCTCTCCCTGTTTTATACACCGGTCCTGTCACTTCCTCTTCCTTCCACCCTTCCTTCCCTTCCTCCCTCTCCTTCTTTTCTTTCTTCTCCCTTCTCTGTTTTCCCCTTCCTGTTTTATACACAGTTCCTGTCACTTCCTCTTATTTCCTTTCTTTCCTCCCCTCTTTTCTCTGTGTTTCCCTCCTTGTTTTATACAAATATCCTGTCACTTCCCCTTCTTTCCTTCCCCTTCCTTCCTTCCTTTCTCTCCCCCCCCCCCTTTTTCTCTCTCTCTATGTCTCCCTTCCTGTTTTATACACAGGTCCTGTCACTTTCTCTTCCTTCCATCCTTCCTTCTTTTCCTTCCTCCCTCTCCTTTCGTTTCCTCTCTCTTTCTTCTCTGTGTCTCCCTCTCTGTTTTATACACAGGTCCTGTCACTTCCTTCCCCTTCTTTCCTTCCTTCTTCTTGCTTTCTTCCCACTCCCCCTCTTTTTTTCCTCTGTGTCGCTCTCCCTGTTTTATACACCGGTCCTGTCACTTCCTCTTCCTTCCACCCTTCCTTCCCTTCCTCCCTCTCCTTCTTTTCTTTCTTCTCCCTTCTCTGTTTTCCCCTTCCTGTTTTATACACAGTTCCTGTCACTTCCTCTTATTTCCTTTCTTTCCTCCCCTCTTTTCTCTGTGTTTCCCTCCTTGTTTTATACAAATATCCTGTCACTTCCCCTTCTTTCCTTTCCCTTCCTTCCTTCCTTTCTCCCCCCCCCCTTTCTCTCTCTCTCTATGTCTCCCTTCCTGTTTTATACACAGGTCCTGTCACTTTCTCTTCCTTCCATCCTTCCTTCCTTTCCTTCCTCCCTCTCCTTCTTTTTTTTCCTCTCTCATTCTTCTCTGTGTCTCCCTCCCTGTTTTATACACAGATCCTGTCACTTCCTTCCCCTTCGTTCCTTCCTTCCCCTAATTTCCTTCGTTCCTTCCTTCCCCTTCTTTCCTTCCTTCCTTCCCCTTCCTTCCTTCCTTCCTTCCTTCCTTCCTTCCTTCCTTCCTTCCTTCCTTCCCTCTTTTCTCAATTCTCCCTTTTTTCTCTGTGTCTTCTTCCCTGTTTTATACACAGGTCCTGTCACTTCCTCTTCCTCCTCCTTCCTTCCATCCTTTCCTCCCTCTCCTTCTTTTTCTTCTCCCTTCCCTGTTTTTCACTCCCTGTTTTATACACAGGTCCTGTCACTTCCCCTTCCTTCCTTCCTTCCTTCCTTCCTTCCTTCCTTCCTTCCTTCCTTCTGCCTGCTTTCTTTCTTTCTTTCTTTCCTCCCTTCCCACCCCCTTTTGTTCTCTATTTCGTTTTCCCTCTTCTCCTTTTCTCTGTCTTATAAACAGGTTTTGTCACTTCCTCTCCCCATTCTTTCCACCCTTCCTTTTCCCCTCCCTCCCTTCCTTCCTTCTTTCATTTCTTTTTTTTCTTTCCTCCACTCCCCCTTTTTCTTCCCCTCTTTCCCCTTTCTCTGTCTTATATAAAGGTTTTGTCACTTCCTCTCCCCACTTTTTTCCTTCCCCTTCCTTCCTCCCTCCCTCCCTGCCTCCCTTCCTTCCTTCCATCCATCCATCCATCCATCCATCCATCCCACCTTCCTTCCTACCTGCTTTCCTTCTTTCATTTCTTCTTTCTTTCTTTCCTCCACTCCCCCCTTTCTTCCCTTCTCCCCTTTCTCAGTCTTATACACAGGTTTTGTCACTTCCTCTCCCCACTTCCTTCTTTCCTTTCATCCATCCATCCATCGCATCATCCTTCCTACCTGCTTCCCTTCTTTCATTTCTTCTTTCTTTCTTTCCTCCACTCCCCCTTTTCCCCCTCTCCCCTTTCTCTGTCTTATCCACAGATTTTGTCACTTCCTCTCCCCACTTCCTTCCTTCCTTCCTTCCTTCCTTCCTTCCTTCCTTCCTTCCTTCTTTCCTTCCTCCCCCCTTCGTGCCTTCCTTCCTTCCTTCCTTCCTTCCTTCCTTCCTCGCTCCCTCCCTCCCTCCCTCCCTCCCTCCCTCCCTCCCTCCCCCTCTTTCCTCCCTCCCAATCTTTCCTTTCTTCCTCCCCACTTTTCTTCCCTCCCCCTTTTCTTCTTTCTTTCCTTCCCCCCTTCCTTCTTTCCTCCCTGCTTTTTTCCTCCCTCCCTCCCTCTTTTCTTCCTTCCTTCCCTCCCTCCTTCCCAATCTTTCCTTCCTTCCTCTCTGCTTTTCATCCTTCCCTCCCTCTTTTCCCCTTTCTCAGTCTTATACACAGGTTTTGTTCCTTCCTCTCCCCACTTCCTTCCTTCCTTTCATCCATCCATCCATCGCATCGTCCTTCCTACCTGCTTCCCTTCTTTCATTTCTTCTTTCTTTCTTTCCTCCACTCCCCCTTTTCCCCCTCTCCCCTTTCTCTGTCTTATCCACAGGTTTTGTCACTTCCTCTCCCCACTTCCTTCCTTCCTTCCTTCCTTCCTTCCTTCCTTCCTTCCTTCCTCCCCCCTTCGTGCCTTCCTTCCTTCCTTCCTCCCTCCTTCCTTCCTTCCTTCCTTCCTCCCCCTCTTTCCTCCCTCCCAATCTTTCCTTTCTTCCTCCCCACTTTTCTTCCCTCCCCCTTTTCTTCTTTCTTTCCTTCCCCCCTTCCTTCTTTCCTCCCTGCTTTTTTCCTCCCTCCCTCCCTCTTTTCTTCCTTCCTTCCCTCCCTCCTTCCCAATCTTTCCTTCCTTCCTCTCTGCTTTTCATCCTTCCCTCCCTCTTTTCCCCATTCTCAGTCTTATACACAGGTTTTGTCACTTCCTCTCCCCACTTCCTTCCCCTTCCTTCCTTCGTTCCTTCTTTCTTCTCTCTCTCCTTCCCTTTTCACCAAGAGCCCATCAGGTTGGTTGCAACTGGCAGGTAAATAAACAAATGCCATGCCATGCCCTCCCTCCTTGGGGCTTGGAAGAGCTTCCGCAGAAGGGCATCAACATGGCGCATGGGGCTGTCCGCTTGGGATTCCCCCTTGCGTTTTCCTTTTGTTCTCCTTGGCCAGGAGGGATGGAAGAGCGGGCGCACCAAGACGGGCAACAGGATGCTCTGCAGCTGGCTCTGCATGCCAAGCGGGCTCCACAGCTTTCCTTACCTGGGTTGTTTCTGGTTCAGAAAGACAGAATCGAGGAGGGGAAGGAGGAGAGAGGTCTGTTGCTAGTTTTCATGGCTATAGTAGAACCTCCAGGGATAGTGGCAGTATACCTTTGAATGACAACTTGTGTTGCATGAGTAGGCATGCCATCAAATGGTTCAGAAAGACAGAATCGAGGAGGGGAAGGAGGAGAGAGGTCTGTTGCTAGTTTTGATGGCTATAGTAGAGCCTCCAGAGGTAGTGGCAGTATACCTTTGAATGACAACTTGTGTTGCATGAGTTGGCAAGGCGTCAAATGGTTCAGAAAGCCAGAATCGAGGAGAAGGAGGAGAGAGGTCTGTTGCTAGTTTTGATAGCTATAGTAGAGCCTCCAGGGATAGTGGCAGTATACCTTTGAATAACAACTTGTGTTGCATGAGTAGGCAAGGCATTAAATGGTTCAGAAAGACAGAATCGAGGAGGGGAAGGAAGAGAGAGGTCTGCTGCTAGTTTTGATGGCTATAGTAGAGCCTCCAGGGATAGTGGCAGTATACCTTCGAATGACAACTTTTGTTGCATGAGTAGGCAAGGCATGAAATGGTTCAGAAAGACAGAATCGAGGAGGGGAAGGAGGAGAGAGGTCTGTTGCTAGTTTTGATGGCTATAGTAGAGCCTCCAGGCACAGTGGCAGTATACCTTTGAATGACAACTTGTGTTGCATGAGTAGGCATGCCATCAAATGGTTCAGAAAGACAGAATCGAGGAGGGGAAGGAGGAGAGAGGTCTGTTACTAGTTTTGATGGATATAGTAGAGCCTCCAGGCACAGTGGCAGTATACCTTTGAATGACAACTTGTGTTGCATGAGTTGGCAAGGCATCAAATGGTTCAGAAAGACAGAATCGAGGAGGGGAAGGATGAGAGAGGTCTGTTGCTAGTTTTGATGGTTATAGTAGAGCCTCCAGGGATAGTGGCAGTATACCTTTGAATGACAACTTGTGTTGCATTAGTAAGCAAGGCGTCAAATGGTTCAGAAAGACAGAATCGAGGAGGGGAAGGAGGAGAGAGGTCTGTTACTAGTTTTGATGGCTATAGTAGAGCCTCCAGGCACAGTGGCAGTATACCTTTGAATGACAACTTGTGTTGCATTAGTAAGCAAGGCGTCAAATGGTTCAGAAAGACAGAATCGAGGAGGGGAAGGAGGAGAGAGGTCTGTTGCTAGTTTTGATGGTTATAGTAGATCCTCCAGGCACAGTGGCAGTATACCTTTGAATGACAACTTGTGTTGCATTAGTAAGCAAGGCGTCAAATGGTTCAGAAAGACAGAATTGAGGAGGAGAAGGAGGAGAGAGGTCTGTTGCTAGTTTTGATGGCTATAGTAGATCCTCCAGGCACAGTGGCAGTATACCTTTGAATGACAACTTGTGTTGCATTAGTAAGCAAGGCGTCAAATGGTTCAGAAAGACAGAATCGAGGAGGAGAAGGAGGAGAGAGGTCTGTTGCTAGTTTTGATGGCTATAGTAGATCCTCCAGGGATAGTGGCAGTATACCTTTGAATGACAACTTGTGTTGCATTAGTAAGCAAGGCGTCAAAGGGTTCAGAAAGACAGAATCGAGGAGGGGAAGGAGGAGAGAGGTCTGTTGCTAGTTTTGATGGCTATAGTAGATCCTCCAGGGATAGTGGCAGTATACCTTTGAATGACAACTTGTGTTGCATTAGTAAGCAAGGCGTCAAAGGGTTCAGAAAGACAGAATCGAGGAGGGGAAGGAGGAGAGGGGTCTGTTACTAGTTTTGATGGCTATAGTAGATCCTCCAGGGATAGTGGCAGTATACCTTTGAATGACAACTTGTGTTGCATTAGTAAGCAAGGCGTCAAAGGGTTCAGAAAGACAGAATCGAGGAGGGGAAGGAGGAGAGGGGTCTGTTACTAGTTTTGATGGCTATAGTAGATCCTCCAGGGATAGTGGCAGTATACCTTTGAATGACAACTTGTGTTGCATTAGTAAGCAAGGCGTCAAAGGGTTCAGAAAGACAGAATCGAGGAGGGGAAGGAGGAGAGAGGTCTGTTGCTAGTTTTGATGGCTATAATAGAGCCTCCAGGCACAGTGGCAGTATACCTTTGAATGACAACTTGTGTTGCATGAGTAGGCAAGGCGTCAAATGGTTCAGAAAGACGGAATCAAGGAGGAGGAGAGAGGTCTGTTTCTAGTTTTGATGGCTATAGTAGAGCCTCCAGGCACAGTGGCAGTATACCTTTGAATGACAACTTGTGTTGCATGAGTAGGCAAGGCACCAAGTGGTTCAGAAAGACAGAATCGAAGAGGAGGAGAGAGGTCTGTTTTATTATTATTAGTATAATATTGTTATTGTTATTATTATTATTATTATTATTATTATTATTATTATTTGATGGCTATAGTAGAGCCTCCAAGCATAGTGGCAGTATACCTTTGAATGACAACTTGTGTCACCCACTTGTGTAGAATGAGTAGGCAAAAGGCATTCAGAATGTAGTAGTACGAGGAGAGAGGTCTGCTACTATTTTTGATGGCTATAGTAGTGCCTCCAAGCATAGTGGCAGTATACCTTTGATTGACAACTTGTGTTGCATGAGTAGGCAAGGCATCAAATGGTTCAGAAAGACAGAATCGAGGAGGGGAAGGAGGAGAGAGGTCTGTTGCTAGTTTTGATGGCTATAGTAGAGCCTCCAGGCACAGTGGCAGTATACCTTTGAATGACAACTTGTGTTGCATGAGTAGGCAAGGCATCAAATGGTTCAGAAAGACAGAATCGAGGAGGGGAAGGAGGAGAGGGGTCTGTTGCTAGTTTCGATGGCTATAGTAGAGCCTACAGGGATAGTGGCAGTATACCTTTGAATGACAACTTGTGTTGCATGAGTAGGCAAGGCATCAAATGGTTCAGAAAGACAGAATCAAGGAGGGGAAGGAGGAGAGAGGTCCGTTACTAGTTTTGATGGCTATAGTAGAGCCTCCAGGCACAGTGGCAGTATACCTTTGAATGACAACTTGTGTTGCATGAGTAGGCAAGGCATCAAATGGTTCAGAAAGACATAATCGAGGAGGGGAAGGAGGAGAGGGGTCTGTTGCTAGTTTCGATGGCTATAGTAGAGCCTACAGGGATAGTGGCAGTATACCTTTGAATGACAACTTGTGTTGCATGAGTAGGCAAGGCATCAAATGGTTCAGAAAGACAGAATCAAGGAGGAGGAGAGAGGTCTGTTGCTAGTTTTCATGGCTATAGTAGAACCTCTAGGGATAGTGGCAGTATACCTCTGAATGATAACTTGTGTTGAATGAGTAGGCAAGGCGTCAAATGGTTCAGAAAGACAGAATTGAGGAGGAAAAGGAGGAGAGAGGTCTGTTGCTAGTTTTGATGGCTATAGTAGAGCCTCCAGGCACAGTGGCAGTATACCTTTGAATGACAACTTGTGTTGCATGAGTAGGCAAGGCACCAAGTGGTTCAGAAAGACAGAATCGAAGAGGAGGAGAGAGGTCTGTTTTATTATTATTAGTATAATATTGTTATTGTTATTATTATTATTATTATTATTATTATTATTATTATTATTTGATGGCTATAGTAGAGCCTCCAAGCATAGTGGCAGTATACCTTTGAATGACAACTTGTGTCACCCACTTGTGTAGAATGAGTAGGCAAAAGGCATTCAGAATGTAGTAGTACGAGGAGAGAGGTCTGCTACTATTTTTGATGGCTATAGTAGTGCCTCCAAGCATAGTGGCAGTATACCTTTGATTGACAACTTGTGTTGCATGAGTAGGCAAGGCATCAAATGGTTCAGAAAGACAGAATCGAGGAGGGGAAGGAGGAGAGAGGTCTGTTGCTAGTTTTGATGGCTATAGTAGAGCCTCCAGGCACAGTGGCAGTATACCTTTGAATGACAACTTGTGTTGCATGAGTAGGCAAGGCATCAAATGGTTCAGAAAGACAGAATCGAAGAGGAGGAGAGAGGTCTGTTTTATTATTATTAGTATACTATTGTTATTATTATTATTATTATTATTTGATGGCTATAGTGGAGCCTCCAAGCATCGTGGTAGTATACCTTTGAATGACAACTTGTGTCACCCACTTGTGTAGAATGAGTAGGCAAAAGGCATTCAGAATGTAGTAGTACGAGGAGAGAGGTCTGCTACTATTTTTGATGGCTATAGTAGAGCCTCCAAGCATAGTGGCAGTATACCTTTGAATGACAACTTGTGTTGCATGAGTAGGCAAGGCATCAGATGGTTCAGAAAGAGAGAATCGAGGAGGGGAAGGAGGAGAGAGGTCTGTTGCTAGTTTTGATGGCTATAGTAGAGCCTCCAGGCACAGTGGCAGTATATCTTTGAATGATAACTGGTGTTGCATGAGTAGGCAAGGTGTCAAATGGTTCAGAAAGACAGAATCGAGGAGGAGAAGGAGGAGAGAGGTCTGTTGCTAGTTTTCATGGCTATAGTAGAGCCTCCAGGGATAGTGGAAGTATACCTTTGAATGACAACTTGTGTTGCATGAGTAGGCAAGGTGTCAAATGGTTCAGAAAGACAGAATCGAGGAGGAGAAGGAGGAGAGAGGTCTGTTGCCAGTTTGAATGGCTATAGTAGAGCCTCCAGGGATAGTGGAAGTATACCTTTGAATGACAACTTGTGTTGCATGAGTTGGCAAGGCGTCAAATGGTTCAGAAAGACAGAATCGAGGAGGGGAAGGAGGAGAGAGGTCTGTTGCTGTTGCGGCCATAGGTTTTTAAATCCTGTGTGTTATTGTCTATGTGTGAGTTATATTAATTGTATTGTTTATTTTGCATATTCCTTGTTGTTTTCATTGATGTGTTGTTGGCTTGGCCTCATGTAACCTGCTCCGAGTCCCCTTGGGGAGATGGTGGCGGGGTATAAATAAAGTATTATTATTATTATTATTATTATTATTATATTATTATTATGGAGCACCCGGTGGCGCAGTGGGTTAAAGCCCTGTGCTGGCAGGACTGAAGACCGACAGGTCGCAGGTTCGAATCCGGGTAGAGGCGGATGAGCTCCCTCTGTCGGCTCCAGCTCCTCATGCGGGACATGAGAGAAGCCTCTAGAGCATCTATGGCAAGCATCCTCAGAGGTAGTGAGGTCTGTTGGAACTAGAAAAGTGGGTTTATATATCTCTGGAAAGACCAGGGTGGGACAAAGGACTCTTGTCTGCTGGAGCTAGGTGTGAATGTTTCGACTGACCACCTTGATTAGCATTTGATAGCCAGGAAGTGCCTGGAGCAATCTTTTGTCGAGAGGTGATTTGATGTCCCTGATTGTTTTCCCTCTGCTGTTTTGCTGTAGTAATTTTAGAGTTTTTTTAATACTGGTAGCCAGATTTTGTTCATCTTCATGGTTTCCTCCTTTCTGTTGAAATTGTCCACATGCTTGTGGATTTCAATGGCTTCTCTGTGTAGTCTGAAACATTCACACCTAGCTCCAGCAGACAAGAGTCCTTTGTCCCACCTTGGTCTTTCCACAGATATATAAACCCATTTTTCCAGTTCCAGCAGACCTCACTACCTCTGAGGATGCTTGCCATAGATGCAGGCGAAATGTCAGGAGAGAATGCCTCTAGAACATGGTCATATAGCTTGAAAAAACCTAAAACAACCCAAAAACAATAAATACATTACAATTAATATAAATCACAAATAAACAATAACTAAAAAACAGTAACACACACGGATTTAAGTAGCTGAGGGGGCTGAGGGGGGAAAGGAAGGGGCCTGAGGCTGTTAGGAATTGTGGGGGTTGAAGTCCAAAACACCCAGAGGACCCAAGTTTTCCCATGCCTGGGATGCACCCTTCATTTGGTCTCCCAGGGTTTTTCTGTGACCCATACCTGACCACATTCAGGACATCGAAGATTTTGCAGGGTTGAGTTACATAAATCTGTTTTCCAAAATATGATGAAACGGATGGATTTCGTAAACCTATTGTTATGATTCAAGGCCAGGTTGGATTCTTAACGGAGAGGAGGGTTGCTTTCAAGCGGTCCTTTCGGTGCCCATTTTGCTCCGCTCCTGCTGCGATGCTGCATTGCCGTGCTTGGCCAAGACCGTGGCCAGAAATGCCTCATTCCTGAAGGCTCGGCTTTTATCTCCTGCCGCTTGAAAGAAGAGAAGGCATGGCACAAATCCAGACTTGTTCACCCAGTCGGGTGTCTTGCTTTTCAGCTCAAGGGTCAAGTTTAGGATACCAAAGGTCCCGAGTTCGATTCCTGGCATTTGAGCAAGACCTGGGACGACTTCAATCTGAAATTAACAAAGCTCAATATTTTTAATTCATTGGAGAGATATAAAAAATTCTGAAAATGTTGATTGCCATGAAAGCAAAAACCAAATGCTATTGTAACATAGAATCATAGAATCATAGAATCAAAGAGTTGGAAGAGACCTCATGGGCCATCCAGTCCAACCCCATTCTGCCAAGAAGCAGGAATATTGCATTCAAATCACCCCTGACAGATGGCCATCCAGCCTCTGCTTAAAAGCTTCCAAAGAAGGAGCCTCCACCACACTCCGGGGCAGAGAGTTCCACTGCTGAACGGCTCTCACAGTCAGGAAGTTCTTCCTAATGTTGAGATGGAATCTCCTCTCTTGTAGTTTGAAGCCATTTCTCCATTGCGTCCTAGTCTCCAAGGAAGCAGAAAACAAGCTTGCTCCCTCCTCCCTGTGGCTTCCTCTCACATATTTATACATGGCTATCATATCTCCTCTCAGCCTTCTCTTCTTCAGGCTAAACATGCCCAGTTCCCTAAGCCGCTCCTCGTAGGGCTTGTTCTCCAGACCCTTGATCATTTTAGTGGCCCTCCTCTGGACACATTCCAGCTTGTCAATATCTCTCTTGAATTGTGGTGCCCAGAATTGGACACAATATTCCAGATGTGGTCTAACCAAAGCAGAATAGAGGGGTAGCATTACTTCCCTAGATCTAGACACTATGCTCCTCTTGATGCAGGCCAAAATCCCATTGGCTTTTTTTGCCGCCACATCACATTGTTGACTCATGTTTAACTTGTTGTCCACGAGGACTCCAAGATCTTTTTCACACGTACTGCTCTCGAGACAGGCATTGTCCCCCATTCTGTATCTAACAGATAGAAAGTAATGTTCCTTTAGGAATAAAAATCAGTTCCGTATAGAGTACTGTAGGTTCTCTCCTTGTGTGGGAGTTACCATATTTACTTGAGTATGATGCGCCGTTGAAGTACCGTATATACTTGAGAATAAGCCGAGACACCTAAGTTTACTACAAAAACCAGGGAAAACGTATTGACTCGAGTATAAGCTGAGAGTAGGAAATGCAGCTACTGGTAATGTGCCGTCACACCCAGATCCTATAAAATTAAAACTAAGTTGTGCTTCTCTCTTTGTCTGGGTAGACCGCGGGGGTCTTTCTTTAGAAATTCAAAAATTCTCAGCAACTGAGGCCACTTCAGGTTTGGAATATCAAAACAGAATATTTATTTCTTAAAGTCCTTGCAGACTTGGCACAGCTTGTCAAAGTTATTTATTTATTTAGTACACTTGTATACCGCTAATATCTCAGCCTAAGTCGGCGACTCATTGCGGTTTACAGCATTTAAAAACAACAATATTCCAATTAAAAATATAAAACACATACATATACAATACACAGTATTGGGCCACCAATACAGACCAATGCATCTCTTAAGTCAAAATCATAATCCAATTTCGTTGTCTATGATTGCCAGTTCTTGATCAAAAACTTCATCGCATCGGATTAGCCGAATGCTTGCTCAAACATCCATGTCTTCAGTTTTTTTCGAAATACCATCAGCGAGGAGGCTGATCTTATCTCTAAAGGGAGGGCATTCCAAAGCCGCGGGGCCACCACAGAAAAGGCCCTGTCTCTCGTTCCCGCCAGCCGCACCTGTGAAGCAGGCGGTATGGAGAGAAGGGCCTCTCCCGAAGATCTTAGGGCCCTGGTGGGCTGATAGGCCGAGATACGTTCGGATAGATATGTTGGGCCAGAACCGTTTAGGGCTTTAAAGGCCAATGCCAGCACTTTGAATTGGGCCCGGTAGCTAATCGGCAGCCAGTGGAGCTGGTACAGCAGAGGAGTTGTATGCTCCCTGCGCCCTGCTCCTGTTAGTACCATGGCTGCCGCCCGTTGGACTAGTTGGAGCTTCCGAGCCGTCTTCAAAGGCAACCCCACGTAGAGAGCGTTGCAGTAGTCAAGGCAGGATGTAACCAGAGTGTGGACTACCGTGGCCAAGTCAGACTTCCCAAGGTACGGTCGCAGTTGGCGCACGAGTCTTAACTGTGCGAATGCTCCCCTGGTCACCGCCGAAACCTGGGGATCCAGGCTCAGCGATGAGTCCAGGATCACACCCAAACTGCGAACCTGTGTCTTCAGGGGGAGTGCGACCCCGTCTAACACAGGCTGTAACCCTATACCCTGTTCGGCCTTACGACTGACCAGGAGTACCTCTGTCTTGTCTGGATTCAATTTCAATTTGTTCGCCCCCATTCAGACCGTCACAGCGGCCAAGCACCGGTTCAGGACCTCGACAGCCTCCTTAGTAGATGTTACCGAGACAGCCTTGGTCGCCTTAGTGGATGATCTCCGTCGGGAGCTCAACAGGGGGAGTGTGTCCCTGTTGGTGCTGCTTCATGTAGATGTTAAACAACATGGGAGACAGTATTGAACCCTGAGGAACCCCACAAAACAAAGGTTGTGGGGTAAAACAGGAGTCCCCCAGTAACACCTTCTGAGACCGACCCTCGAGGAATGACCGGAGCCACTGCAAAGCAGTATCTCCGAGACCCATCCCTGCGAGGCGTCCCAGAAGGATACCATGGTCGACGGTATCGAAGGCCGCTGAGAGGTCGAGCAGCACCAACAGGGACACACTCCCCCTGTTGAGCTCCCGACGGAGATCATCCACTAAGGCGACCAAGGCTGTCTCGGTACCATGCCCCGGCCTAAAGCCAGACTGTGCCGGATCCAGATAATCCGTGTCTACCAAGAATGCCTGGAGTTGTGAGGCCACCACACGTTCCATGACTTTGCCCAAAAAGGGGAGATTGGAAACAGGCCGATAGTTGACGAATTGAGTGGGGTCCAGTTACAAATAAAACAGTCAATTGGTGAAACCATAGAGATGATCCTTCTTTCTTTTTCTTTCAGTTACGGAGGTAACTCTTCCCCAAATGGTAGAAAATATCCTGGGATCCTTTCACCCTAACCCTGAGCTGCTATGGTTAGAAAAAACAGGTTTTTCCCTATCTATAGCTCAAGGTTAGCTTTGGAGATGAAGTAATGCTCAATAATATTCAATAATTCAATATTTATTTATTTATTTCGTGCCTTTCTACCCCACCCTTCTCAACCCCCGAGGGGGGACTCAGGGCGGCTTACAAAAGGCACAATTCGATGCCAACAACAGACAATAAGATAAAACATGCATCAACAGCAATTGTAAACAATTAAAACAATCAAATTATACATCACAATCAATTAAAAAAAACCAATGTCATGTTCAATGTTCACCAGCTCAGAATCCGTAAGTTCATTCCACATTGTCAAATCCAATCAATTCTAGTCGTCATTGTCCTTGTCTATCTGCCAGATTACCCAAAGCCTGGTCCCATATCCATGTTTTTAGCTTCCTTCTAAAAGAGAGGAGGGATGTCGATGACCTAATTTCCCCGGGAAGCGAATTCCACAGGTGAGGGGCCACCACCGAGAAGGCCCTGCTCCTCGTCCCCACCAACCTCACTTGTGATAGAGGTGGGGCCGAGAGCAGGGCCTCCCCAGAAGATCTTAAACTCTGAGGCGGGACGTAGAAGGAGATGCGTTTGGACAGGTACCCTGGGCCAGAGCTCTATAGGGCTTTGTAGGTCAAAACCAGCACTATGAATTGTGCTCAGAACTGGATCGACAGCCAGTGGAGCTGACATAACAGAGGGGTGGTATGTTCCCTGTATGACGCTCCGGTGAGTAATCTGGCCGCTGCCCGTTGGACTAATTGAAGTTTCTGAACAGTCTTCAAAAGCAACCCCACGTAGAGTGCATTGCAGTAATCTATTCGGGATGTAACAAGAGCGTGGACCACTGTGGCCAGATCTGACTTGGCACAGCTTGTCAAAGTTACAAACAAAACAGTCAATTTGGTAAACCATACAGATGATTTTTCTTTCTTTTTCCTTCAGTTACTGAGGTAACTCTTTCCCAAATGGTAGAAAATATCCTGGGATCCTTTCACCCTAACCCTGAGCTGCTATGGTTAGAAAAAACAGGTTTTTCCCTATCTATAGCTTAAGGTTAGCTTTGGAGATGAAGTAATGCTTAATAATATTCAATAATTCAATATCTATCTATGACTCAATATCTATCTTTCTTTCTATCTATCTATATGACTTAGTTACTCAATTAACTTTTCTATATCTCAGTTGCTATCTATAACTCAATTATATCTCAATTGCTACTCAATCTATATATCTCAATTAGCTTCTTTATCTATATAACTCAATCGTACTTACAATGATTTTTTCAGAGCTACCTGCCTGACCAACAGCCCATCTGAAGCTTTCTTTCTCTACTGAAGGAGGCAGGGAAGATTCCAAAATGGAGATCTCATCCCCTGGAAAAAGGGCGGTCTCTACACCCAAAGAGATACTTTCCTAAATCAATAGTTGCCAAAGGGCCTGCAGTCTGGCTTTGCAGACTCGGATACTGTTTAACTTCCAGGGTGCTGCTGGGTCTTTAGCAGCCCTGGGGAAATGCAAAAGAAAACTATCCCATGCAACTAATAGGTAATGCAAACTATGCTCCTGGAAGACAGAACAGTCAGTTAGCTGTGGCCCTAGAAAATACCTACAAAGGACTTCCTGACTGTGAGAGCTGTTCAGCAGTGGAACTCTCTGCCCTGGAGTGTGGTGGGGGCTCCTTCTTTGGAAGCTTTTAAACAGAGGCTGGATGGCCATCTGTCGGGGGTGCTTTGAATGCAATATTCCTGCTTCTTGGCAGGGGGTTGGACTGGATGGCCCATGAGGTCTCTTCCAATTCTATGATTCTATGAAAACAATATAAAACATTAAAACCCATTGCCGAATTCAGTCGTCATCCTAAATGCAGTCCATCATAGTCCATTAAAAATGTAATTTTGCCAGCAAGTCAGCCTAGTCCACAAAGGCCTGATCTCACAACCAGGATTTCCCTTTTTTTTCAGAAGGACAGGAGAGCAGATCTAATTTTGTTTCGGACAGAATTCCATAGCCGAGGG